>NC_053492.1:264172683-264352683 GCF_905171775.1 Rana temporaria | reverse complement strand
TGCATTTTGCACTGCAGTCCATTTAACATGGTTTCCTACGGAACACAATCTGTAGTGCAAATCTGCAAAATGCAAAAAGCACTAAAAATGCATAGGTGTGAATCCAGCCTTATACAATGCAACAGAAGGCTGACCACGACACATAAGAAACAAAGTCACCCTACTTGACAAGCTACAATGTAATGAGTACAATAAACTGCTTTTGTAATTGGTAACTTTGTAGGAGCCTTAACTGTGGCTTGGTCAATAAACAAACAAAGTTACCATATTATTTCCACAGTACTAAAAAAGCAATTGATCTATTAACTCATCTTACGTCAGAGCTGCACTCAGACTTCACAAAGCTCGTGGCTCTCCATGAAGTTGAAGATGAATCCTAGGTAACAAGTAATCAGTGAGTTCTCAGTAATTCACAATCTATTAACCTCATGTTGTGGGCAGGTTTGCTTTCTGAAACCTATGTGGTACAACTTTTTTGGTCCTTGCACACAAATAAAATTTGCGAAATGGGTGTGTTTGGGAATAACTCTCTGGGACCAAAATCAAGTAAGCAAATGGTATTTTCTGTATTAGAAAATTGCCAACAAGCATAGTCAAGCTTATAATTTATTTTCCCCTAGATTAAACTACCCACTACAAATGCTTACAACACCTACACATAGCAACACTATTCCATATAGACATTTTACACAGTACTGTGCAAACATAGGCAGGTGTGAAAAAAATGCTGTAAATTAATCACTTGCCAAGACCGCGCCATAGCTGGACAGCTACAGCGCGGCCCGATAACTCTGGGAGAGCGTACAGACCAATGCCTCAGATTATACGTTGGGGTGTTTTCTTTCCAAAATGGGGTAATTTTTGGGCCGTTTCCATGATCCTGGTGCTCCATGGCTTTCAAAAATGTAATAGTCAGGAAATTCGATGTGCAATTTATGCTTCAGAACGCCTGATGGTGCTCCCTGAATGTTGGGCCTCTGTATGTGGCGACACTGTAAAAGTCTCACACATGTGGTATCGCCATACTTGGGAGGAATAGCAGAATGTTTTGGGGTAAAATGTGTGGTATGCATATGCTGTGTAAGAAATGACCTGCTAATTGACTGATGGTGGGGGAAAAAAAAAAACTAGATTTTGCAAAAAATTGTGGGAAACTACTACAACTACAAAAAAACTCACCATGCCTTTTACTCACCATAGCTTGTAGACGCTAACTTTCACAAAGAACAAAAACACTGATTTGGGTTATTTATTTAGGTTAAGGTATGTAGCAGTATAAATTTTGGCTAAAATGTAAGAAAAATTACTAATTTGCTAAAAAAAAATTAACAGGAAGGAAGGAAATTGCATTCTCACAGATTTTTCAGTCTCTTATAGCACAAAAAAAAAGTAGGCGTTCCTTTGAAGAGAGGAACATGATTGACGTCTGGCTATGGCGCGTCGCGCTTTCCGAAAATAGCCAGAGTAGGCGCCTGCACACAGACTAGGAGCTGACTGCGCAGGCGCCGTATATATCCGAGTCCTATTTCTTTTTTTTTTTTTTAAAGTGTATTTTGTGCGTGTACTCGAGAGAGGAGCCAGACTGCAGGAGTTGGAAGTAGGCAGGCCTCCCCCAGAGGCAATCTGCCACCTTTCTCCATGCCCCGGGTGGCAATGGCGGGTGTGTGAGGGGGTCCTCCCACACAGCCCGCCCTACCTGCTCCGCTTTGAAGCCCAACGGGGCAGAGGGACTCCCTATAAGGGAGTGAGAGGATTAGCCCACTCAACCAGCCCCGTTAGTCCTTCGCCTCCCTTTTTAGAGACCGCGTGGTCAAAGTGCGTGCATGTTAACCCAATTTCGAGTGCGTGTGTAAGTGTGGTGGTTTTTGTGGGAGGGGGGTGGGCGTACTAAGCGCAGGCTTACCTCGCATAGCACACCCACCGGGAGCCGGGCTGAGACCACCAAACTCAATTCACATGTAGCCGAGACCGGGATCCGAACTCCTAGCTGCAGAGGTGAATGGCTTGTCAGCGCAGTGCCAATCGCGTTGAGCCACCGCAGCTCCCTCCCGAGTCCTATTTCAGCCATTTTCGGAACGCGTGACGCGCCATAGCCGGACGTCAATCATGTTCCCCTCTTCATAGGAATGCCTATTTCCCCGCCGGAGTCTGAAACGAAATTGAGCGATTAAACGGCAAATACAGCGGCGAGAAAAAAAAAAAAAAAAAACATAGCTGACGCAAGTATGCTGGATGGGATGATATTTAAAAAAAAAAGTTTAAGGGTGAACCCCCGCTTTAAGAATGGTTTAAAAAAATAAGTGTTAACCTGTTTGGTTTTCTTTCCAGTTTAACTGATAACCATGACAGTTAGTAGTTAGTCTGGTTGAAAAATGGACACAAGTCCATCCAGGTCAACCAATAGAAAAAAAATCTTGATCCTTATAGTGAGAGTTGTATTCATAAAATGTATATAGAATAATTGTATCTGTTTGGAAAGGTGTGATCTAACATTACCTCCATGCTTGCATGTAGGGAAATGTAATAGCTTCCTCAGGACATACTGGGTAGGTGCCAGTTTTAAATAAAAGTTTAAAAACACGATCTTGATGTTTTGAAGACTTTGAAGTGCAGAGGGGTTTGGGGTCTTATAGACCCCAATCTTTCCATAAGGTACCTCGCATGCCTTTTACGGTCACAAAAGATGTGATAAAAAATTGTACAAAATATCAATATCCATTTGCACCAAAGATATTGGTCGATCCCTACCTTGAACCCAAGTACAGTCAGGTACAAAAATATTGGAACATCGACACGATTCTAATCTTTTTGGCTCTATACAAAGCCACAATGGATTTGAAATGAAACAAACATGTGCTTTAACTGCAGACTTTCAGCTTTAATTTGAGAGTATTTACATCCAAATCAGGTGAGGGGCCTCTCACTTTTTAAGAGACCAAAAGTAATGGGACAATTGGCTGCTCAGCTGTTCTATGGCCAGGTGTGTTATTCCCTCATCCCATTTACAAGGAGCAGATAAAAGGTCCAGAGTTAATTTTCAAGTGTGCTATTTCCATTTGGAATCTGTTGCTGTCAACACTCAAAATTAGATCCAAAGAGCTGTCACTATCAGTGAAGCAAGCCATCATTAGGCTGAACAAACCCATCAGAGATAGAAAGATTAGGTGTGGCCAAATCAACTGTTTGGAACATCCTTAAAAGAAAAACGCACCGGTGAGCTTAGCAACACCAAAAGGCCCAGAAAACCACGGAAATTCTTTCCCTGGTGAAGAAAACACCCTTCACAACAGTTGGCCAGATCAAGAACACTCTCCAGGAGGTAGGTGTATGTGTGTCAGTCATCAATCAAGAGAAGATTTCACCAGAGTGAATACAGAGGGTTCACCACAAGATGTAAACCATTGGTGATCCTCAAAAACAGGAAAGCCAGATTAGAATTTGCCAAACATCTAAAAAAGACTTCACAGTTCTGGAACATCCTATGGACAGATGAAACCAAGATCAACTTGTACCAGTGAGATGGGAAGAGTATGGAGAAGGAAAGTAACTGCTCATGATCCAAAGCATACCACCTCATCAGTGAAGCATGGTGGTGGTAATGTCATGGCGTGGGCATGTATGGCTGCCAATGGAACTGGTTCTCTTGTATGTATTGATGTGACTGACAAAAGCAGCAGGATGAATTCTGAAGTGTTTCAGACATTATCTGCTCATATTCAGCCAAATGCTTCAGAACTCATTGGATGGCGCTTCACAGTGCAGAAAGTGGAATGTTATGCAATGGCCAAGTCAATCACCTGACCTGAATCTGAGTATGCATTTCACTTGAAGACAAAACTGAAGGGAAAATGTCCCAAGAACAAGCAGGAACTGACTACAGTTGCAGTAGAGGCTGGCAGAGCATCACCAGGGATGAAACCCAGTGTCTGGTGATGTCTATGTGTTCCAGACTTCAGGCTGTAATTGACTGCAAAGGATTTGCAACCAAGTATTAAAAAGTGAAAGTTTGATTTATGATGGTTAATCTGTCCCATTACTTTTGATCACTTAAAAAGCAAGAGGCACATAGACAAACTAATTCCTACACCGCTCACCTGATTTGGATGTAAATACTCTCAAAATAAAGCTGAAAGTCTGCAGTTAAAGCACTTGTTTGTTTCATTTCAAATTCATTGTGGTGGACCCAACTATATGGAAACACCACACAAAACAAGATGATCCTGCCGGGGACCAAGTTCAAATGAGATATTTGATGCCTCGTGTGAAGGGATGGATGAAAGGACGTACGCAGCCTCAGAGACCAGTCACATGTGCATCTAATGGGTACCACATCAAATTATTCTCTGCAGCCATTTCCTTTTGTACCACCCTCCTCCCTTTAGAATGTAAGCTCTACAAGCAGGGCCCTTCTGTACCTTTTGTATTGAACTGTACTGTAAATTGTGTTTCCCTATACATTGTAAAGCGCTGCATAAACTGTTGCCGCTATACAAATCGTGTATAAGAATATTTTTATTATTATTAATAATGGGTATTGATCATGTGAACAACAGATAGGGCTCAAACCAGAAAGATAAAAAAAGCCACATAATCTCAAAACCAGCCACCAGAATTAGAAACCATAAGTGTAATTGTATATCTGTCTAAAGTAGTACTGAAGTAGTTTATAAATGGGGGAATTTCCCACTCATCAAAAGTAAGATCTCACAAGTAAACATTAAAGGTTTCCTGGTTGTAGGGGCCCACCAGTGAAGCCAGACACATACACCCTTAAAGTGGTTGTAATCCCTTACAGACTACTTTTACCTACAGACAAGCCTAGATTAAGGCTTACCTGTAGGTACAAGAAATGGCTCCTAAACCTAAACGGTTTAGGAGATATTTGCAGAAAAGTCTGCAGCAATGTCTACGGCGCAGGCACACTGAGCTTGGCATTAGTAAAGGTGATTGTGTAGTCACTGATGTCATCGCGGCTCCGGCCAATCATAGTGCCAGAGCCACTAAGGGAATCAGGAAGTGAAGCATTGCGGCTAAACTTCCTGTACATGCGTGCTCACTGGTCCCCGCTGTCTCCTGTGTGTGACATGCCCAGAAGTGGGTGAAAATACTTGTATTATACAGGTATCTGCAACCCCCCTCCCCCTGAAAGGTGCCAAATGTGACACTGGAGGGGGGAGGGTTCCAAAAATCAGAGGTTCCATTTTCCTATTCAGCTTTAATAGGGAAAAGGCCTCTTTCCTCCCCACACTGAACAGCACAGGTGTCCCTGTGTACCAAAATTAGTATCCAGTTGGGTGAACATTTAAGAAATAATCCAAGCCTTTCTTAAAAACAATCTACTGAGCTTGCCAGAACCACCTCTTGAGGGAGTCTATTCCACAGCTCTTATTGTAAAGAAGAAGTTGCACTAAATATAACTGATAAGATGCACTGAAACCAGCGCAAAGAATGTGAAAACCAAAGTAACATAAATAAACGTGCTGTGAGCAAAATAAATGGTGAATAGGACACGGTTGTGGGTATGACCACAATCAACAATGCAATCCAAAAAATACAGGTGTTCACATTCAATGGTCTTCCAAGTGAAAAACTTTATCCACAAAGGTCCTGGAAAAAGTGATATTAGCACCTCCACCACGATCACACACTGACTCTTACCGGAAATGTACGATCTCTAAATTATAGGAGATCATAATCAGCATAGACCGATGATAGCCTTAAATATCGCCAACCCAGGACACATAGCATAAAATCCTCGAGTGTTCATTAATAAAAAGATGTACACTTACATAAATTCTGTGACATGGAGCGTCAAGTGATCAGACCCAGAAGATACGGGCTGCACGTTAGAGGAGCCGGCCGGCTTGCTTTATATGCTCCATGTCACAGAATTGATGCAAGTGTACATCTTTATTATTAAACACTCGAGGATTTTATGCTATGCGAGTTCCCTCTCTTATATATCTCCTACTGGCGCACTGCTTGAGGCAACTTATCAGTGAGAGTGTCTTGGGTTGGCGATAATATTTAAGGCTATCATCGGTCTATGCGGTTTATGATCTCCTATAATTTAGAGATCGTACATTTCCAGTAAGAGTCAGTGTGTGATCGTGGTGGAGGTGCTTCCATCATCACTTTTTCCGGGACCTTTGTGGATAAAGTTTTTACCTTGGGAGACCATTGAATGTTAACACCTGTATTATTTTGGACTGCATTGTTGATTGTGGTCATACCCACAACCATGTCATCCTATTCACTATTTAATTTGCTCACAGCACGTTTATGTCACTTTGGTTTTCACATTCTTTGCGCTGGTTTCAGTGCATCTTATCAGTTATATTTAGCGCGACTTCTTTGTATATTGGTGTTTATGTTGTATAACATTTTTTAGTCGCAGCTTTCACTTCGATTAGTTTTTGAACCAGCGCAGTATTTTTTTCATTACTTATTGTAAAGAAGCCTTTCAGTATTTGGAGATTAAATTTATTTTCCTCCAGAGAAAGCATGCCCCCCTTGTCCTCGATCTTAAAGAGAATAACGCAACATTAAGTTCACTATATGGACCACTTATACATGTTGATCATATTCCCCTTAATCTCCTCTAATCAAGTGAATTCAGTTCCTCTAATCTTTCCTCATAGCCAAGCTCCTCCATGCCTCTTAAGAGTTTGTTTTCCCTGCACTTTCGCCAGTTCGCCCGATATCTGTTTTGTAAATGATTCCACAAAACTGAACTGCATATTCCAGATGGTCTTACTAATGATTTGCACAGGGGGCAAAATTATGTCTGCAGTCCATGACTATTCAAGAAAGGATTTTGCTAGCTTTGGAAACTGCAGCTTTGCATTGCATGCTATTAAGCCGATTATGACACCCAGATCCTTCACCATTGACTCCCATATCTGTTCTAGTATGCAAGATTTGTGCATGTTTCTAGCCCCCAAGTGCATAACTTTATATTTATCAACATTAAAGTGTTTGTTACCCCAACACATATTCCTGATTTGTGCCTGCTATATACCATGTACTTGTATGAGAAAGTATCCCATTCTCTATTTCTTCCTTTATGTGAAATCCCTGGTGTTCCCGCTAGTCCAATTGCTTTCCTCTAGTCTCCTCCAAAGATCAGACATGGAGCAACATGCCCCTGCTGCTTAGTTTTTTACTGGGAAGCAACGTGTGCTGCTTCTCCTCCCCCAGCTCTTATAGGTGAGAATAGAGGGAGAGATGACAAAAATAAATAAAAATTTATAATGTTTATTTATACAATCATGTTTTGCCTTTCATTTCAATTTTAAACTGAATGATTTACAAGGTGATCTTTTACAATCACTTTAAACCTCATTTGCCACATATTTGCCCAATGAAACAGTACATTGAGGTTGGTATATAAGCTGAAGTGAAATCCAAATCAATATTTATTAAAAAAAAAAAAAAAAACTCCCTTCCTGTTTGGCTATGGGATAGAAAGTCAGGGGAAAACAAAAAATCATTGGAATGGAACACAGATGTTGAAAAAAATCTCACGGGGTTATAAACCTCCCTTACGCTATCCTAAAATCAAAAAAGCTATATTTTGTACTTCTTGCTATAATATCCTTATTTTTTAAAAAAAACAATTTTTTTCTCAGTTTAGGCCAATACATATTTTATTTATTTTTTTACCATAAAAAAAGGTAGAACTAAATAAAATAAAAAACAATAAGCGTATATTGGAGGGAGCGACGAGCTGACGTCACCACATGTACCCAAGTCCCGGAAGCAACGGGCTGCTATTGAGTCAGCCGGCTTGATTATCTTATTGCTGTTTATATTCACTAAAGTCTAAGTGTCAATTTGTCTTTTAAAAACTATCATTTAAAAAGGTTTTATACTATGTACTGTAAAAGCCTTTGTTCTTATATGGGGACCCATTGATTGTCCTCATACGAAACAAACACAATCACTGCAGAGGTTCGATGCATAGCAGAGACCCCAGGCTGGGTTACAAGCCATGGGCGCTCCTTGATCTCCTGTAACAAGAGATCATATTCATAAACTCATTACATGCTTTTCTGCAGCTTCTCCATTGAAGTATATTGAACCAAAAAAACAAAATGGCACCTTGCCCTCTCCAAACACGCACCAGCTGAAAAAATCATGGGTGTTTTAAATGAACTGTTGCGTGTTTCTGCAAAAAAAAAAAAAACAGAGGTGTGACCCAGGCCTGAGATGTTTAACATAATGGGGTTCAAAAAACTTAAATTAGTACAAAAAGAGCAAATATAAGGGGTTCGTTTTTTACTGTGGGACAGTGAAAGTAATATTTACAGTAGCGATTTGCTCTTTTGGTACTCTAAGCCAATTTTTTATCCTCATTATGTTGCTGGCCGATTGATTACGAACATAGTAATCGCTTAATTTCATAATCGATTAATTGTGGAGGCCCTACTGAAATTCACTCTATTATTGGGCAGTGGGAAGAGGAGTAGCCACACCTTCCAAGTTTCCAATCACTTGCTGTAAAAATTCATACCAAGCTCCTGGTTGCCGTTTGTGATGTCCCCATCCTGCCTCTCCACCTCGCCCAAAGAATGCTCTGCATTCATTTAAAACAGGGGCCTCCAAACTGCGGCCCAAGGGCCGGATGTTGCCCTTTGTTAGTTTTTATCCGGCCCTTGGGGCTGAATTGCTCCCAACGATATGAGGCACTATTCCTCCCAATGACACCAACAATGGGGCACTATTTATTGCACCAATAGCAATGATGGAGCACTATTCCTCCTCCTACTGCCCACCAACACTGGGGCCATGTTTATTCTCACTGATGCTCAGCCCTGGGGCATTTTCTACCCCCATTGGTTAGAATCTGCCCCCCCTCCCCCCCGAAAGACAGTAAACTGGCCCTTTGCTTGAAAAGTATGGAAACCCCCGATTTAGAAAATGCAAAGCATTTTCTCAACGGTTCCTATGCTGAGCAGCTGACCTCATGTCCAGAATGCAGCAGGTCAGTTGCTCAGCACAGGACCAGGAAGCAATCACTGAAGTAGCAGTGTCTAGTTCAGCAATTTCCATCAGTCAGGTATAGTATTGTACATAGTTATATTGGTTCAAGCCGGGCCAGTGTAACTACAACATGCATAAAAATATTCATACCTAGAATTCATCTTTTTTTTTTTTTTTTAAATGTTTTATTGATTTTCTGCAGGCACCTTCAACAAATAGTAATGCACAATTGTTGTTACAGTATCGCCATAGAATGACACACAGGTCAAACAGTCCTACACAATAAACTTTTACCCCTCCCTGAGATTAAACACCCCATCCCCTCAACGGAGGGACAATACTCTACGGGGGCACCCTAATAGGGCCAAATTTGCCCCTCGGTCATAGAAAACAACAAACAGTGGAAATAACGGTTAGAAGCCCAACCGAGCGTACCCCACCAATCACACACAGCCACACACACCCACTCACAACCTCACCCCATACAGACATCCCTACCCACCCCCCCTAGAATTCATCTTTAACCAACTACTAGCTACAGAAAAGTATGAATTGGAAAAAAAAAGGTTTTAAAACTTTCCTTTTCCCCAAAACACTGGAGTTTGATACCTAGTTCAAGAATCATAGTTTTACATTTACCAGTGTAAAATAGTTCCCAATTCACTTTGGTAACATTCAAGACGTAAGCTAAAACTTATAACAGGCAATTGTAACACTTAAATAAGTAAACAGTAATAAAACCAAGTATATAGTTACTCACCGCTCTCGTCTCATAAAGTATCAGCTTTTGAATACCACTTATTAGAGGAGCAGCAGGTGGCATTGTGACGATTCTCTTGTTTAGCTCATAGATTGCAGAGGTCTTTTATCTAAAATAAAAAATAGATATATATTAAGTAGGGAGCAACAAAACTATAAAACTTTAAAGTAGACGTAAACTTTTTTTTTATTATTTTGGGGGTTGGTTACCCCTTCAGTTTTTTGCCATCTGTGTCCCATTGGGTATATACAGGATCACTTCATGTCCCATAGCCATTACAGGAATGTAGAGGAAATCTCTCTAAAGAATTGTCACCAGAACGAGTGTCTCCATTGGAAGATTGCCCCTCTAGTACTGTTCTGGGGACAACCCAAAATGTGTGATTCTTTCACTTTTACTCTTAGTGGTAACTAAACAGGACAAATCATTCCCATGGGCATAGCCAGCAATAGAAACTGACAGCCGTTCTGATCCATCACCACTCTATCCAAAGCGAGGAAAAAAATGTTAAGTTTTTAGTTACAGTATATTTTAAAACAGATAGCACAGTACTGTAGAATGCTGTACAGCAATATTATAACAGGAATATAAGAGCTACATGGGAGTTGGAGATATTTAACTATATCAAAGGTTACAAGGAAATTTAGGGAAAAAAGGGTTGATATTTAGGCCTCATGCACACTGGACGTTAAACCAACATAAAAAGGCAGCAGCTTTGCATAGAGTTTTTCAATGATTCTGCAATAGCTTTTTTTACTTTTATTAGCGCTTTTCTGCGTTTTCCAACTTTTTTTTCTTCATTTTCAATGGCTCAAAAATGTTACAAAATGCTGGTGAGCGACATTTGAGCGTTTATCAGCATTGGAGCATTTTTACAGCTGAAAAAAGTCTCTCAGAACCCACTAGTTTTTTTTGTTTACTGCTCAAAACTGCTGACAACAGCCTATGTGTGCATGAACACAGGATAAAATGGAGTTTAATGACTGTAGAAAAAACTGCCAAAAACTGCTGTAAAAATGTCCAGAGTGCATGAGGCCTTAGAGTACAGAATAGTTTTCTTTCTGCACTAGACGTCTTTGTCCAAGAAATACAACAGGAAAGGAGCGACAAATGCTACGCAATTGGGGAACTTCCGCACTGTTTTAGTTGTCATTTGACATCTCCACTGACAATTGTCACCAGAAAAATAAAAAAGTTGGAATCTTCTTAGCAGGGACATAGCAATTTATGTTGAATTTTTGTATCCAATCTGCAGGCACAATACTCCATAACATATCAGTAAAGTACAAATAAGTCATAGGGGCCTGATCATGTCAATGCCTGCATATGTGGTAATGCATCTTAAAAAAAAATGCAAGTAATCGAGAACAATAAGTCCATATGCATATGCAATAGGAAACGGCCCTCAATTTCATAATACAGCCAAAACCAGTGTACAGAAACATGGATCTTAAAAGTAGGAGAGAAAGCATATAGCCATGTATGAGGGACATGCGCATAGCAAATAAACATATAAAAAAAGCACAAAAACCTAGTATATTAACAAATCAGCAGGAAGAGTATAACCCAGTGGTTCTCAACCTGGGTGTCAGGACCCCCTTAGGGGTCGAATTAGGATTTGCCAGGGGTCACCGAATCCTGGGCTGTTCATAAAACCTGCACCTCTCCAAGGCCTTTTTCTCGCTGCCGCCCATTCAGTTCATGACATGGCTGGGAGGCGGAGACTAGAGGTCAGCTGACTGGTGAGGAACGTGGGAGGGGCTGGAGGAGACCCCATCTCCTGGTTTTGGCACAGGTGTCACTATGAGACACCACAAAAAGTTGGACAGTGAAGCCTGGGAGACACAGTGAGTAGCATTACCTGTGATTATAGTTGCCATTAAAAAGGTCCCCGCTACAGTTCTCAGATCAGCAAATGACCTTGATCAAGAGCACCTAAGTTGGCTAATCAGAACTTCTCCCAGCATTGCCACTCATCCCATCGAGAATATATGGAAGGGAGAGGAAAAGGGGGAGAAACAAAGAAAAAAGTGAGAGAAAGAATAAGAGAAAGAAGATAGACGGCTAGAGAAAGGGATGGGAAAAATATAAGAAATTAGGACAGAGATACAAGGGCAAAAATGAAGAGAAAAGAGTGATACATCCTAAAATTAACATGAGGGGTTTTACTACTATACAAGTGGAAGGGACTCAGGGAGCACTAAATGTCCATGGGTTAGGGGTGCATATTACTTGTCTTGCTTTGGGTGCTGACAACCCACGCTACAAAAATAAGTTTACTCTTAGGGGTCTGCACATCTTGGGACATTTTATCAAGGGGTCACAGCACTAGAGAGGTTGAGAACCACTGGTAGAACCAAAAGCAACAAAAAAACAGGGAGCGGAAAAAAAAAAAGGAGGGGGGGATTGATAGAAATATTAAGGGAGGGAAAAAAGGCTAAGGGTATCTACAAAGAAAACAAAGCTAAGGGTATCTACAAAGAAAACAAAAGGCAACATAAGCCGATGAGGATCCCAGTATAACCTACCAGACTGGGACACAGCAACTAAGGAAAAAAATTGTAAAAAAAAAATAAAAAAAATTACAGGTGCTCTAAACCAGGGATTTTCAAACGTTTTAGTACACATTGTAAAGATAACAAATTTTTGGGCTGAAAAAACATACCGTAGCCATCAGATACCCTGTCACATCAGGGTGGTCCCCATCAAAGTCTGACACTCTTGTAGATGGTTGAACATGGCCTCAGGGCTGTAATTTAGAGACCCCCTACTCTAAACTTAAATAAGTAAAAAAATAAAAATTATAAAACTAAAATGTTTTTACAACACAAACATTGAGCAATTCCTTCATTCAGCCACTAATCTCTTCTGGAAGCAAGCATAAACTGTCTCTTGACAACCATTTATATGATGTAACTGCTTCATACAGTTTTATTGTCCCAAATTGTAAAATAACCAGTCAGAAAAAGTAAAGGTGAAAGGATGACTACAGTATCCAAACTTTTTTTTTTTTTAACTATACGAACAACATTATATTTCTGATTTGTTTGCAAGTACATTTATTCTTCGATTTTGGGAGGTTTTTACCTGGTGTTGCAAAAACAGCATGTAAAAAAAAAACTAATCTTAGAAAATTGGCGATCCTAATTCAGTAAATCTTTGCTAAATTTTAAATGTATTAACATGTTTTAAGAAGTTGTCAACACCAGTATAGTTCCTGCTTCAATTTGTAATTTGATATATTTTAGGCCCCTTTCACACTGCTTTGAAGAAAAATAACAGGAAAAAAAACATGCATTTTTGCTGCATTTCCAGGCCGTTTGCACCTTTGAAACATGAACATGCGACTCAAAAATGCACCAAAACCACAAATAGTGGGTGAGTTTTTAACCACAATTTCCATTCAATAGGTAGTTTTTTACTGCTGTTAAAGTGGTAGTAAACCGCAGATGAAGAAAAACATGCATTGCATACGAGCACATTATGAAATACATACCTTAGAACAAAGCTCCCGCAGCCCGACATGGTCAGCGCTGAGGGGGGCTGACATGTTAACTCACCGTTTCTTCCAGGGTCGCTGGCTCCAGCGCTGCAAGTGGCCAGTCACAATGAAGTCAGTCCCACATGTGTGCAGGCGTCCTTTCCGGCAAGCTCTGGCATGATACACCAGACCTTCACTGTGCATGCGCCACCAACAGCAGCTCCATTCAGGGTGAATATCTCCTAAACCATAGATTGAGATTCATTTTACCTACAGGTAAGCCCAATTATAGGCTTACAGTTGAAGTCAATCTAGGCCAAGATAGGTGAAGATGATAATCAATCCATCATGACAATGTAAAATACTACATTAAAAACACCTACACCACAGTAATAGTATAGGTATACACCCACCATAAATGTATAGTGGGCAAATACATACTATATAAATGTGAAAAACTGAAAGTCCTGTGTGACCCATGCCCCCCTTAAAAAAAAAAAAAAAAAAAGCACCCAACAGATCCAAATTAGGAACCACACAAATGAACTGCCAAACATTTTAAGTAAAACAAAAGGAGACTTTTCTTGTGGAAAAAACAAAAGGCAACTAAACATCTCCCCATAAGGAAAAATCCAGACTGGGATCAAAAACTGTATAAGCTATGGAAGAACTTACCCTGTGCAGGAGCCACACAACAGCAACGAGCGCATGGCAGGCAGCAATGAAACCATGCTGCATGTTCTGGGCTATATAGGCCAGACAATGTTGTAAACCCCGCCCCACCAGCGTCCTCATGGTGTGAACACACCAATCAGCTCGCAAGCAGATGGAAAGAGGATAGTCTTTGGCTAATCCCCATGGGTGAGGCCAGCTGACACTGATATCCCCTTAATTGGTAGAGCATGCTCAAGTGAGGAAAAAAAAAAAAAGTTTACAGCCCCTCCCTCCTCCCCACCCCCTGCTGCTGCTTGGGCGTGCTCTACCAATTAAGGGGATATCAGTGTCAGCTGGCCGCACCCATGGGGATTAGCCAAAGACTATCCCCTTTCCATCTGCTTGCGAGCTGATTGGTGTGTTCACACCATGAGGACGCTGGTGGGGCGGGGTTTACAACATTTTCTGGCCTATATAGCCCAGAACATGCTGCATGGTTTCATTGCTGCCTGCCATGCGCTCGTTGCTGTTGTGCTGCTCCTGCACAGGGTAAGTTCTTCCATAGCCTATGAAGTTTTTGATCCCAGTCTGGATTTTTCCTTTGGGGGGAGATGTTTAGTCTCCTTTTGATGTTTGATTTTACTTTAATGTTTTGCAATTTATTTGTATGGTTCCTAATTTGGATTTGTTTTTTCAGTTGTATAGTATATGGATATTTGCCCACTACACATTTACTTATACAGTGTATACCATATTATATATATTTTCCTTAAAACAACCATACATAGGTGTTTTTAATATAGTATATTACATTTTCCTGTAAGTATTTTTCTTCACACATTTATTCCCATTTCCTTGTTTTTGGGATTAGATTGATTTACTAAACTAGCAATCACATTAGCCTCTATGTCTGAGCATATTGGCATTTTTCATGCAACAGTTAAGCATTTTTCAACATTGACTTGTTAACTTTCGTTATGTCAGGTTTTCATTAATGGGTATTTTTTTTTCTTGGATAGGTGTGGGCCTTGCCAGTTTGGGACAAACGTCTTCTGCTCCGGTTCCGGGTTTTGCCGTTTCCTACTGGTTCCATCTTGCTGCCCTTCCATAGCCTGGGGTGAGATCAGCTTTGTGGCATGGTTGGCAGTGTATCATTTATTCTTATGGATAGTTTGTTTAAAAATAAACATTTTTAGGTATAGGCTAACATGCCCATTTGTTTATATACTCATTTATACACTTTTTGTTTTTAGTCATTCATACCAGCTAGCAGGCCAGGAGTCTTCAATCTGTGAGTACGTTTTTTATTTTATGCATCTAGACCTAAAAGTCATCCTAGACTGACGGTGATATCTGTATGACACAATTGGGTCTCATGGAACGGTCTATGACAAAAATGCAATATTGATTTATATGTTGACATTTAATGTGGTTTTTTTTCTGTATCAACTGTTTTTAAATGTTTGCTAAATCATTTATACTTGGAGGTGTGCTCTTTAAGTCCAGGAGGCATTTCTGTGTGCTAATTATTGGCTTACCTGTAGGTAGAAATGCCTATAACAAGGCTTACCTGTAGGTAGAAATGCCTATAACAAGGCTTACCTGTAGGTAGAAATGCCTATAACAAGGCTTACCTGTAGGTAGAAATGCCTATAACAAGGCTTACCTGTAGGTAGAAATGCCTATAACAAGGCTTACCTGTAGGTAGAAATGCCTATAACAAGGCTTACCTGTAGGTAGAAATGCCTATAACAAGGCTTACCTGTAGGTAGAAATGCCTATAACAAGGCTTACCTGTAGGTAGAAATGCCTATAACAAGGCTTACCTGTAGGTAGAAATGCCTATAACAAGGCTTACCTGTAGGTAGAAATGCCTATAACAAGGCTTACCTGTAGGTAGAAATGCCTATAACAAGGCTTACCTGTAGGTAGAAATGCCTATAACAAGGCTTACCTGTAGGTAGAAATGCCTATAACAAGGCTTACCTGTAGGTACCGGAAATCTCCTCAACCTGGATGGTTGATATTTACCATATACACTTGAGCTGACGTCATTGGTGCATGCACACTGAAAAAACGGCCAGCTTGAGCCGTTTCTTCAGGAGCGGTGCCTGGCGACTGCCGCACACATACGCAGGCATGACACTGTAGCTCTGGCCAATTACTGCGCCAGAGCCTGCCAACCCGGAAATAAAACTGGGAGACATGCCGCGGGGACCACTGCAACAGCTTCAAACTAAAGTAAGTATTTCATAATGAGCTAGTATGCATCTTACAGGGTTTGTTTGCTTTTTTTGGGTTTACAAACACTTTAAGGCCTCATGCACACTGGATGTAATTACAGCAGCTGTTTTTGGCAGTAGACTTTTTTCTAGTCCTTAACCGGTTAACGACCACCCACTGTATATATACGTCCTGTATTTAAAGATGTATATCTCGGTAACGGCAGCAGCTGCTGCCACAAGCGAGACCTCCATCTCTTCAGTGAGCGGTCCTGTAAACGATAACGGCCCTCCCCGTGGTGGATTCGCCACAAGATCGCTGTTATCGGTGGCGGGAGAGGGCCCTCCCGCGTCCGCCGCTTACTGTAGCCGTCAGTAGTGGCGGAGGCGATCGGGTGCTGCTGCCTACTGTGTGAGGATGCGAGTGAGGTTAAGATGGCCCCCACCTGTCGTCATAGCATTGCTGGGCGGAAGTGACTTCAAAACATCAGTCCCGCCCAGCGTCTTAAAGAGAATTTTTTTGTTTTTTTAAATGACAATTTCCATTTTTTTTTTTTTTGCATTTAAGTCAAAATATGAGATCTGAGGTCTTTTTGACCCCAGATCTCATATTTAAGAGGACCTGTTATGCTTTTTTTTATTACAAGGGATGTTTACATTCCTTGTAATAGGAATAAAAGTGATACATTTTTTTTTCTTTTTTATTTCAGTGTAAAAATTATAAAATCAATAAAAATAAAACAAACATTTTTAAAGCGCCCCGTCCCGACGAGCTCGCGCGCAGGAGCGAACGCATACGCGAGTAGCGCCTGCATATGAAAACGGTGTTCAAACCACACAAGTGAGGTATCGCCGCGATTGTTAGAGAGCAATAATTTTAGCCCTAAACCTACTCTGTAGCTCAAAAAATGCAACCCATAGAATTTTTTAAACGTCGCCTATCGAGATTTTTAAGGGTAAAAGTTTGACGCCATGCCACGAGCGGGCGCAATTTTTAAGCGTGACATGTTGGGTATCATTTTACTCGGCGTAACATTATCTTTCACAATATATAAAAAAATTGGGCCAAATTTATTGTCTTATTTTTTAATTAAAAAAAATGAATTTTTTACAAAAAGTGTGCTTGTAAGACCGCTGCGCAAATACGATGTGACAAAGTATTGCAATGACCGCCATTTTATTCTATATGGTGTTAGAAAAAATAGATATAATGTTTGGGGGTTTTAAGTAATTTTCTAGCAAAAAAAAATGTTTTAGTCTTGTAAACACTGAATCTGAAAAACACACCTTCTGTCCTTAAGTGTTTAAACTCTCCACGTTATCCTATGTGTCGATGCACACATAGGCTGTTATCAGCAGTTTTGGGCAGTGGCATTTTTGTGCAATAAAAATACAAAACTAGTGCGTTCTGAGACGTTTTTCAGCTGTAAAAATGCTCCAATGCTTATAAACCTTGATAAACGCTCAAACGTCGCTCACCAGCGTTTAACGTTTTTGATCCATTGAAGGAAAAAAATGTTCAAAGAAAACGCTTTTGCAAAAGCTACTGGCGTTTTTATAACGTTGTTTTAACGTCCATTGTGCATGAGGCCTAAATCCCACAATTGTTTTTTTACATGCAGGTGAAAGTACATCTTTCACTGGACTTCTGTCAAGAATGTGACATTTAGTCCCATAGATGGGCCACACGTTTGCAATTGCGGCAAACTGCAACTTTTAAAGCTTGTTGCCCAAACGAGTTAAGAAGCTACTTCTAGGCGACATGCTTCATGCGATGTGGTTTGTTGCAATTTAACGTGCAACAATCACGGCAGAACAGCACTGCGTTTTTAGGCGCCATTCAAATGAATGGCATTTGAAAAATGTGCGATTTGTCATTTACACATGGGCGTTTAAAAATCACGGGCAGAATTGCAGCTCTTCTGTCAATGTTTTAAAAACTCCTGTGTGAATGTAGCCTAAGGGCTGGTTCACACCATGAATCGCACAGGAACACGCTGTGTTCCTGAGATTCACATGTGAACATGGTGCAGTGCAATTTCAGCCTTCATTTGAATGGGCTGAAATCTTCGACCACACCAAAAACCAACCTTAACTGGATTGCGTGGCATTATAGTATGCGATCTGGTGCAGGAAAACGCATTGCGTTTGGGGTGTCAAGTGAACAATGACGCCCTCTGCGGATCACAAGTGCAGTGTGTGAATGCAGTGCGGGAAACACGCACAGAATATGGGTTTCCTGCACCGCATTTTGGTGTGAGCTGGCCTTGAGAAGTTCAGACGAGGTCAGGATTCTACACCTGTCTCTGTGCACTCCATGCCCTTACCACCTCTAGAAAGTCTGCTTTCTTTGAAACAGCGACAGCACGACGGCACAGCCAGAGGGTGCTGTAAAAGTAAATGGTTCAATCTTCAATTACTACCACAGTACAGACACCTAGAGTGAAACAGTGAGGCGTCGGACCTATCCATCAGTCCACATAATTGTTTCTCCCCTTTGTTGGTTCTGAGCACTGTGCCTGTACAACGCTAAAGTAAAATCTAGCCCTGCCACCTGGGTTATCAAAGCCTTCTAGAACGTGTCATAGGAGAGTGTAAAGTGCTGTTCTATCCATAGAATTATTCCAATACCAAGAGCTGTGTGCAATGCGTTTCACTCCTGACCTCTGCAGATAAAGAAAAGGATTGCTTTGCAGAGCAGACTGCAGTTAATAGTGTAGATCAGAATAAAAGAGGTGATCACTTATGTTGTGATTTCAGGTTTTAAGCCCGATTTATGCAAGGTGTTTACCAGGCAGTAATCATTAGCACACCAGCATACAGGATGAATCACAGGGAAGGATTTTGTGAATGGCATACATCACCCAAGGCCTTTTCTTATCCATGTAGGATATATTTAAATCGGTTATACATGCCTGATGACTGGCCGACTGTCACGTCTCCACACGCAGGCAGTTCAACTTTAACACATTAAACATATTAACACTATTAAATGGTTCAGCTTTATAAATTACTATAGCTCTACCGCAGGCACAATCTGTTTAGGATCACCAAAGGCGGATGGAATGATACAGAAAAGACAATTTTATAGAGTCCCTGCATGAAAATAAAGACAAACTAGAACTAAAAAGTAGAACTAAGCCCAGGTTCACACTGGACTGCAGAGATGAAGCCGTGCGAGTTTAGCTGAACTCGCAAGATTTCACTCCCGCTTGTCAGTACCGATTTTGACCGTGATTATAGGAGACATCTGTGCAGGTTTCTGCTGGCAATAGGAACGTCGACGCCGACTTTGCAGCACAGATTTCCAAAAGTAGTACCTTTTGGCGACTTCGGGGGCGATTTCAATATACATCTCTGCATGAACCCACACATGTCTTTCAAGTCACCCCCGAAGTGGGACTGAAATGCGGCTTTGAAATTGCAAGTTTAGATGAAGCTGTATGTAGGGCTAAAATGCAATTTCTCCTAAAAGCTTATAAAAGCCAGTTCACACCACATGCAGTCCAGTAACACACGCATCAAAAACACATGGATATTGGGTTATATGGTTCCCCCCTCACCTTTCAGGACAGTTACTTGAGAGATGATTGGCTCTGCCCTCACAAATCAGATACAATTTAAAAGGCCCCTCCCTTTCCTTTGACACTCAGTTCTTTTGTTTCGAGACCCTCCAGGAGCACAGACGCGTTTTTGTTTTTCCTGGGTCTGGTAACTGGTTGGTGGACCCCCCCCCCCTTGGGCATCATCCAGGACTAGTTGTGGCCAAGTCCTGGGTGCTTTTTTCAGTTATGTACCCCCAGAGGAGTCCAGAAGGGTTCCCTGGTTGTAGAAATGGTGGCAACTTCCTTCAGTCTTTTTTTTTTTTTCCCCAGCACTGCTGTGTGGAACCTCTGCTTCACGAGGTGTAAAAAGATGGCGTCGGACAACTTCCGGTGACGTAGCAAGATGGCGCCGGAACCTGGAAGTTGTGCGACGCGCTTCCGGGCACAGTTTATTTATTAGAAACACGGCGTGACGCACCAAGGACATGCTGCCTAGGGGACAGTCTGCTGAACACCAGACAGGAGCATTTCTAGCAGGAAAATAGTAGCCTATTTCTTCGGCCGATCTCCACTACGCCTGAAGCTTGAGGACAGGTCTGAGGATGGAGCATCTGTTCGGATTCAACCAACGGCATCCTCCGGGTCCCATACTGCCCCAAGGTAAGCCCTTGTCTATGGTCTACAGCAAGGGACATTTTTAGGTATGGACCTTTTTTCTTTTGGTTTTGTTTCTGCTTTGTTTTAGGCCAAACCGGTGAAGAAGAAATGTTGGAACTGTAGGGCCAGTCTCTCTAATAATTATAAGAAACTATTTTGTGAGGATTGTATTCCATCCAGAGCTAGTTCAGAGACTGCCACTTTAAAGGAGTTTATGTCCTCTATGAAGGAGGTTGTGGCCTCCTTCCGGTCTTTCAATGACAGGATAGCAGGTCTGGGGCTTTCCTCTAGTTCCATAGTTCCAAGAGCCTTCAGTCTTGGCTAGACCCCTTCCCCTATTGGTATCCGAGACCATTAGTTCGCGCAATGCTTCTGATCTGGAAGAAGGCAAGAACCCAAGCTCTTCATCTGATGGGGATTCTGCATCAGAGGATACGGGTAGCTACGATATATTGGCCGGCCGATATATGGGCAATATTTAATTAATCGGCATCGGCCGATTGTTTGTTTTTGTTTTAAAAAAAAAAGCAGATTTACTTCAGCGCGACTTGCCTTGACTTCTATAATACAGAAGTCATTTGCAAGTTGCCTGAAGTTTCCAATGGAGTGACTTGTCTCTGGACAGCCTGCCAAGTCTGAGAAAAGAATACAATGTTGCTACTTATTAATGAACTGAACTCTGTGTAGAAGTTCTCAGTTTAACCATTTAAAGACTAAATTTTTTTCTGACACTTGTTGCTTACAATTAAATCTTGGAACCCCCAAACTTTATATATATTTTATTTTTAGGAGAGACCCTAGGGAATAAAATAGCGGTTGTTGCAATATTTTGTCACGGTATGTGTGCAGCGGTCTTTCAAACGCATTTTTTGGGGAAAAAATACACTTTAATGAATAAAAAAACGAAACCGTAAAGTTGGCTTTTTTTTTTTCTTTGTTCAAAGGTTTTGATTACCTGTGTTTGTACTTACTTCCTGATCCCCTTACCAAAGATGGCCGGGGGCAGCACCCGAGAGCTGAGGGGAAAGATCAGCTTTGGGTGCCGGCATCGCAGGCGCCCAGGACAGGTAAGTGACCATATATTAAGTCAGCAGCTGCAGTATTTGTAGCTGCTGACTTTTAATAAAAAAAAATTTGGCGGGAATTCTGCTGCTTTCACACTGGAGCAGGCAGGTGCTATTCGGCTGGTAGCGGGGCACTTATAACCCAGCTAGCGGACAATGAAGAGGTTAAATGCGCCTGTGTAGCACTGCTGCAGAAGCGCTTTGCAGGTGCTTCGGCAGCAGTGCCTATTCTTTTCAATGGGCAGTAGTGGTGGAGGAGCGGTATACACCGCTCCAAAGATGCTGCTTGCAGGACTTTTTTAACGTCCTGCCAGCGCACCCCCTTAGTGTGAAAGCCCTCGGGCATTCACACTGAGACTGCAGGGAGACGTTTTGCAGGCTAATTCCTTGCTACATAAAGTCGGCTTTCTCCTTGAGTCCAGCTGTAACATTCACCTGCGTGGCTAGGAATTTGGACGTATGGGTTCAGCATCTATTCTTTCATCCGACACCCCTAAAGAGGAGATTAGGGAGTCTGTCCCACTCATTGCCAAGTCGGTTGCTTTCTTGGCTGATGCTGCTGCAGATTCCATGAAGGCTGCGGCCAGGTCTTCTGCTCTCATTAATTCAGATGGGCTATCAGGCTTAAATCTTGGGAGGGTGATCTTGCCTCCAAAAACACTCTGCCGCATCCCCTTCGAAGGAAGGCTCTTCGGTTCCTCCTTAGTGGAGGTCCTAGCTTGTTTCTCTAAGAGTAAACTGTTCCCTTAAAGGAATAAGCCACAGAATAAGAAGCCTTTTTGCGGGTTTCAGAACAAGGTTAACTTTAAAACAGGCGAATAAAAAGTGGCCCTTTAACAAGGATAAGCAAAAAGGGGGGACTCTGCTCCTTCCAACAATCCCCAGTGACGCCAGGATAGGGGAAGGTTGTCCCATTTCATCAAGGAATGGGCAGAGATTTCCAGCAATTCCTTTATTATTCAAACATTAGAAAAGGGTTACAGGTTGGCATTCAATAGTCCCCCCCAGAGATTTTTCCTTACCCATCTGCCGAGAGACCAAGAGGCGGCAAGCCATGTTGAGTCTAATTTCAGTGTGGGAAATGAGGAGTTATTTCTCCTGTTGCGCAAACTCAAGAATTCTGGGAATTTTATTCCCACGTCTTTCTGGTTCGGAAAGCTTCCGGCGGCTTTTGTATGGTCATTAATTTTAACCTTTCTAAACAAATCTATTCTCTACAGACTTTTCTGGATGGAAAATATTTATTCTATAAGAAATGTTACGGCCAGAGGTTTTCATGGTAACCCTGGATCTTCAGGACGCTTATCCTCATGTACCCATTTGCCAAAGCCACCTAAGGTTCCTCAGGTTTGTGATTCTCATGGACAACGAGCCAAGTCATAGACAGTTTAATGCCCTTTCTTTCCTTTGGCAGCACCCAGAATTTTTACAAAGATCAGGGCCGAGGTCATGGCCTTTTTTTGGAAGCTGTATAGATCGCCCCATATCTGCACGATTTTCTGATCTTTGCTCGACAGAGTCCCTTATTCGGGATCTGCAGTTGGTCTTGCGGACCTTTCAGAAAATAGGGTGGAAAGTCAACCAAAGGAAGTCTTGTCTGGTGCCCTCCCAGAGCATACTTTTTCTGGGTTATCCAATACTCTTTCTCAGAAGATTTTTCTTCCTGAGAACATTTTGAAACTTCTCTCCGTGCAGGCCTTCAAGTTACTCCCACAGACCTCTCTTCAGCATGTCATGCAGTTATTAGGTTTAATGACTGTTGCCATTCCAGGGGTACCCTGGGCCCAATTGCATTCTAGACCCCTTCAGGTGTTTCTCTTATGCTATTGGGATTACAGGAAGGATTCGCTAGATCAGCTGGTTCAGCTGCCAAGCAGCAGGCCAACCGCTCAGCACGGGATTCAGAAGCAAGTGGCGTTCACTGGATATATACATAGGCAGCCCATAGATGATTCCATTTTCTTTCCTTCCTCCATTAGTAAAAAGAGAAACTGTCTTTATTCCCCCATTGTATTCTGCTGGCAGTGGAGAGGCACAGGGAGCCTTTTCCAGCTGACAGAACACAATAACTGCTAGCGGCTACAGCCACCGGCAGTAATCGCCTGTATCAAAAATCTGACAGGCTGGTTGTGCCCAAGTTGATCAATGGATCGACTTTAGTACAATCATCCTGCCCATATATGAATTGGTTCTTGGCCGGTCCCTGCTGAACCGCCATAATTTCAATCCATGTATTGGTTGGCTTTACATTGGTCCAAGCACAACAATGTAAATATATAATCCTGGAATTGTTCTTTAGCTCAGGTTCACACTGCTGCAGGATTGATATTGTGCGAGTTAGCTGAACTCAGACGATTTCATTCCTGCATGCCAGTCTGACAATTTCAGAGACTTCTGTGCGGTTTTTCTCCACAGATGTCTATGGAGATCGGTAAGTAGTACAGAAACTTTTGGGAATTGGTGCGGTGTCACAAAGTCGGCGCTACCCCATCTCAACAGTTCCATTGTGGGCAATAGCTGATGCAATTTCTCAAATTGAATGCCAAATCGGCAATGTGAACCAGGGCTTAAAGGGGTTGTAAAGGTAAATGTTTTTTTTCACCTTAATGCATTCTATGCATTAAGGTGAAAAAATATCCGACAATACTGCCCCCCAAGCCCCCGTTTTTACTTGCCTCGAAAGTCCTGCACTCGCCCCGTCATCCTCCGTTTCTGAACGCAGTGCGCGGGGCCGAGTGATACAGTGAGCGGCAATAGCTGCTGGCTGTATCACAGGAGTGCGCCTGCAGGAACTCAACACCATGCGAGCTCGCTCGAAATTAAGGTGTCAAGTCCTTGCGGGGGGGGGGGGAGCTGAGACAGCTGCTGAGGGACCCCAGAAGACAAGGTTGCAAAACGAGCTGCACAGTGGAGGTAATTATAACATGTTTATTTAAAAAAATACTTTACAACACCTTTAAGCCCCTTTTCACATGGGCAGATTCTGTTTCGAGCAGCAGGGATTGGAGCAGAGTAGGATGACAAATCGGTCTGCTCAGTATCTGCAGAGCCAGATACGTTGCGTTGCCAGGGGTAAAAGGATTCTGCTGTCCAGCTACCTCCACTCTGTTCCGCCTAAACGGAAGAGGACGAAGTCCTCTCTCCGTTTTTTTATTCGGCCTGATCGGCCCTGGTGGTAAATGGGTTTAAACGGACACAAATCCATTCACACACACCTTTCAATAGCAATGAATGGACCTTCCAATCTGGCCTGCCTGAAAAACTGAGGTGTACCTGATCAAGCCCCTTTCAGAAGGGTGTTCCGGAGGCTGTCTTCAGTCTTCACAAGACCTTCTATTCCCCTGACTTCCCCCAAGCCTCTCATTTGGAACACCCTATCAGAATATGTCCGACTATCTCCTTTGTTCTCCTTAAGGCTCGATTCACACCTATGCATGTTGCTTTTGAGCGTTTTTGCAGTGCTTGCTGCGTTTTTCCACACGGGTTTTTACTGTGATTTTGCTGCCATTTCCGTTTTTTTGTTTTAGCTGGCAATTTTTAGTTTTTACATTTCCTTTAACAACCAGCTATAAAAAGGTTAAACAAACGCAAAATCGAGTAAAAATCGTGGTAAAAACGCAGTACTGGCGTTTATGGATGCGGGTCCATTGAATTCTATTACATGCAAAACGCAGATTTTTGCAGGAAAAAAGTCCCCGACCCTTTCCAATAACGCAGAGGCACAAAGCATTGATGTGAACATCCATAGGAAACCATGTTAAATAAAATTCCTGTATTTCTGCAAAATGCATCAAAAAAAGCATTAGTGAATGGAGCCTCAGGGAACCCTGAAAACCCTTATCCTGCCTCTAACTAATGAATTGTCTTTTTACTTGCTCCATCAGCTCATTCTCTCTCCCCCACAGTTATTACAGTTATTTTGTATCACTTCACCCTCCCTCTTTGATTGTAGTAAGTTCTAATGAGCAGAGTCCTCTGATTCCTCCCGTATTGATTTTTATTGTAACTGTACAGTCTACCTTCATTTTGTAAATCGCTGCGCAAACTGCTGGCACCATATAAATCTTTAATAATAATAATAATCTTATGTTGCAGGTCGAATTAACTCATTAAAATTTTTACCACAACAGTTACTATTCAACTTTTTCTATTACAAATGGTATGACTTTTTCTTATGGGGGGGGTCATGAGCATGCGTGTTTAATTGAAACTCTGTGCTGTTAGAATTGTCTCTGCGGAGTGTATATAAAAGATAATATTACAGGTTGAATTGACCTGCGCACTTTAATGTGTGTAAAACATTTCAGTAGCCAAAGAGAACATAACCCTACGGCTAATATTTTTGTGACCCTTCTTGACTAGTTATTCTACCCACTACCTCTTTTTTAAAGAAAGCTCCAGTGCCTACAAGATGTGCCACATCTAAAGCCAATGACCTAGAGTCGGCATTTGAGCTTTTCATACCATAAACCATCAAAAAGATATTAGAGATGCACCGATATTCCAGCGGCTGAAACAGTGGGCGAAAACTGTTTTTGCCGATGGAGAAAAAAGCAATAATGGTGCCAAAAACGCATGTGATTTTACTGTGCTTATGGTGGGGTTTTTTTTTTAGGTCATTTAACTCAAAACCAAAAAAACAAGGAAAAAATCCAGACAGGTTAATCTGGTTGATCGCAGGCTGGTCAGCAAGTAGTGCTTGGAATTATTTTCTGCTTATTTCCTTGGTCCTTTTTTATTACGCGTTGCCTTCAGATTCTCCTTGCTGTAAGGGCCAGTTATAGGTGAGAGCAGTGGACAATTTTTTTTTTTTTTTTGTACCCTTGATTTTAGGTCAGGCAACGCATTGCCACTTTTTCAGCCATTGTGTAAACACAGGTAGGGGAAATTATGTCATCTCTCCTCGTGGAGCTCTTTTCCGTTCCAAAGGAGAGAAGACATCTCGGAGTAAGTGCACCAACACTACACTGACACCAGTACACATAGATACACTTGTCACCCCCTGATCACCCCCCCACCACCAGTTAACCCCTGCACCCCCTGTCACTGTCGTGCAGTGTTCATATTTTTTTCACTGTACTGGTGTCATTGGTGACAAAAATCAGTGGAAGGTTCAGATAGGTCTAGGGACCCTCCCTAACTCCCCTTAATAAAGGTTTAACCCCCTGATCACCCGGCGGGTGAAATCAGTTTGGTTTTAGGGTCTGCGTCACCCCAGGCAATGTCAGATTAGTGCCAGTAGCACGAGCACGCACCATACACCTCCCTTAGTAGTACAATGTCTGAATGGATCAATATCTGATCAGATCTCTACTAGCGTCCCAACAGTTTATGGTTCCCAAAAACGCAGTGTTGGCAGGATCAGCCCAGATACCTGCTAGCACCTGTGTCCGAGTGCAGTATTGATCGATCACTGTCCCTTCCAAAACACGTAACTGCAGCGTTCGCAGAGTCAGGCCTGATCCTTGCGAACGCTAATTATATTTTTTGGAGCGTTTGAAACAGTCGTGACAGTCGGGAGCTTTTTTAAATTTTAATTTGGAGACCAAAATGTCAAATTGAAGGTACACTAGTGAAGAGGCCTACACATTTGAGCATGACAGATGGTGAAAAGGAAGTCGTCCATCCTGTCAGATTCATGCTCAGAATATGAACCGGTAGACAGCAGCAGCTCCATGACGGATAGCTCTGAGTAGTGGTCCCTGCCAAGGTCAGGCGTACCCGACTCGATCTTCTGATTGAGGTGCAAGAACGCAGGGCTCTCATATGGAGCAGTGAGCCACTACTAGTGCCGCTCATCCTTGTGAACTGGCAAGCACCAGTGGCCTAGTACACCCTGGTCGTACATCCAAAACTGCAGTATCACTTGGTGACGTGGCGAGTCCCTTAAAGTGGTTGTACAAGTTAATTTTATTTTTAACAAACATGTCATACTTTCCGCCACTGTGCAGTTCGTTTTGCAGAGTGGGCCAGATCCTGCTGTTCTGGGGTTCCACGGCGGCTTTCGCAGCTCCTCCCTGCAATAGCTAACCCCCTCTGGGAAGCTCTCTCCCGAGGGGGTTACCTTGTGGGTGCGCTCCATCATATACTCTGCGTCCATAGACCGTGTATGACTCGGTTCTGCCCCCCGGCAGTTGTCATTGGATTTGATTGACGGCAGCAGGAGCCAATGGCTGCGCTGCTATTCTATCCAATCAACGCAGAAACTCTGGAGAAGAGAACACGCAGAGCAGGTGAATGGGCTCAGGTAAGTAAAACAGGGGGGCCTGTGACGGTCAGGCATTTTTTTCACCTTCATGCATAGGATGCAGTAAAGTGAGAAAAACACGAACCTTTACAACCCCTTTAAGTGCAGTTCTGGTGAGGTAGCTAACTGTCGTGCCCATAGTGCCCTTCCTGCTGTATTTGCCAATCCAAATTGGGAACCCACCACTTCTGCAGCCACACCCGTACTCCCCCCCCCCCCCCCCCCGTCACTGACCAACTCGGAATTCAGGTAGAAACTGTTTTCACGGAAGACCTCTTTAGATCTAGTGTGGACCAAATGGGGATGCTCTATTCATCGCCACTATTTCCCAGTTGCTCCTTGCCAAAGATTGGAGACCTATCAGTCTCTGAATTTAAGACCTTCCTGGGCATATCCCCCCCCCCCCCATGGGACAAATTTTGGCCCCTTGTAAAACCACTTGAACGAACGTTTTGCAACCTTGTTTACTCCCGATCAAGTTGTCTGTGTTGAAGAGTCCCTGATTAGGCTTTCTGGCAAGTGTGCCAGATATGGGGTCAAGATGTATAAGCTCTGTGACAGGGCAACAGGCTATACAATATAGCTCAATGGTTTAAGAGGGAAGAGATGGTCACATAGTCAGAGAACTGCCCAGACTACATAGGGAGCGCTGGTAAGATTGTGTGGGACTTGGTGTTGCACATACAAAGGGGTGCTACTTGTACGTGGAAAATTACCCGAGCGTGCCACTTTTTAGTCACCTTTTTGGTTGTGGAATTGGCGTATGTGGCACCGTGTGATCTAATCGCCACGGCTTGTAGAATCCTGACTTAGATGGGGGGAGAGAGTCTGTTTGAAGTGTAGTAATTTGTTAGCAGTTAAGTAGAGGGATTCATGGAATGTTTTTGTTCTGTCCTTCACGCAGATACGACGGTCCAAATTCCTACGGCAACTGGTGTTGTGGAAAACCCCTGTGTCCTTGAATACAACCTTAACATGGGAGGGGTGGACCTCAACGAACAGTTATTGGCGCCGTACCTAATTTTCTGTAAGGCCAGACGCTGGTACAAAAAGTGTCTTTATATTTCAATTGGCCCTGCTGAACGCTAGCTTCAGGACGAACTGGATCCTTCCTAAAATTCCAGGAAGAGATCATCACAGCCCTTCTGTTTCCAGACAGTGCTGTGCCCCACCTTCCCAACGCAAATGCAGTGAGTTGGCTGCATGAGAGGCATTTTCTTTATGTCCTCCCTTGTATCCCTAGCCAAAACACCACAAAGTGGGTGTAATGATTTATTGCTAATGTACATTTACGTCAGCAGAATGGCGCAGGCAACGCTTTGCAGGCAATGCTTTTGCTTTGAATCTGCCACCTAGCGATCTCTGTGCCCGTAGACTTGCAGTCTGCCGGTGTCACGGAGAAGGTGCCTTTGTAAACAAGGCATTTCCCTGTCCTGCCCTCTTGACAGAAGCACGGTCGTGTCACATGTAGCCCAGCCCCCTCAGTTAGAATCACTCACTAGGACACGCTTAACCCCTTCCTCACCCCCTACTGATTAACCCCTTCACTGCCAGTGTCATTTACACAGTAATCAGTGCTTTTTTATAGCACTGATCACTGTATTAAATGACAATGGTCCCAAAATACTGTCAAGTGCCGCAATAATCGCATAAAAAAACAAAAAGTCGCTGCTTGCCGCCATTACTAGTAAAAAAAAAATTTTTTTTTTTATTACCAAAAATATGTAGAAGAATACATATCCGCCTAAACAGAGGAGAATACATCTGTTACTGATTAACATTTTCCTGTCCGATTAATCAATTTTTTTTTTTTAATCGACCAATTTCGTTAAATTATACGCACATACAGATCCAACTACTTCTAGCTGATCTCCTTGCAGGCTGATTCCCAGTGCAGCTACCAATCACTGGAAAAATGGATAGCCGGATACAAAAAACACACAAAGGCAGCGCTCGATGTGAATAGCATTAAAACTTTTATAGTCTTCAAGTAGGTAACAAAATAAATATTGCACTGGAGATAAAATCGATATAGCTCCATAATCTGTAAAAATGGTGCAAGTAATACCAAACGGTACCAAAAGCAATCAAAAAAACATGTAGCCATGTATGATACTTGTATAAAAATGTGTACGATACCACTGCTGAATCCAGATGAGGGGTTAGCATCAGTCCATCAGCTTGTAGATGTCCAGTGAAGGGAACTATCACAACTCCCAGTGGATGGCTGTAGAATCTCAGGTTGCTGGTGGGAAGTGTAAGAGCCCTAGCATGTGGCAGATGGTAAGGTCCCACCGGCATGCAGATATGAAGGCACAGCAAAGGAGCCCTTCAGATGGACACGGCAAGCCCCACCGTTGTCCGTGATGTCACTGGATCTCCGACGGAACTCCCTGAAGACCCGGAAGCCGGCGGAGAGGTGAGTACATATATATTTTTTTTTGGGGGGGGGGGGGATATTTATTATAGCAAAAAGTAAAAAATATTGCTTTTTAAAATTTGTTGCGCAGAGGTGATCAAATGCTACCAAAAGAGAGCTCTATTTGTGGTGGGGAAAAATACTTAATTTTTGTTTGGGTGCAACGTTGCATGACTGCGCAATTGTCCGTTAAAGCGACGCAGTGCCGAAGCACCAAAAATGGCTGTCATTGGGCAGCCAAATTCTCTGGGGCTGAAGTGGTTAACCATCATTTGCTTAGTAGGTACACCATTTAGCTGAAGCAGATTTATTTATCTTGACAGCAACAGCATTTGCTTGCACGATACATAAAGCCTGTGACTCCAGCACTGTTGGAGGTGATTTCACCACCACGGTTAAGTGCATATATGCCGAAGCATGGGGGCAGGGGGTGGAGGAGCGATTTGCTCCTAACATTAGGGGTGGATTGCCCCCATGCTTCGGCATATATATTTTAGGCACAGATTGCATTCAAAATGTTTGTGTTTTTTTACTATGTTTTATTGTATTTTTGCAGAAATGGTATGTATTGCTGTTCTACTGCAATGTTTTCTTGTTAACCATAATTTGCTTAGCAGGTACGCCATTCAGCTGCAGCACTGATTTATTTATCTTGACAGCAACATCGCTTGTTCTCACAATATGTAAATCGGCGACTCCAGCACTGTAGGAGGTGATTTCAGAAGTGGGTGGATGAAGGGTGGTAGTCTAATGGTGGGCATACCCCCCGATCCATCTTTTTTTTGTACAGCCCATAGGCTGCACAAAGAAAAAAATTACAATATATGCCCAACAAAGACCAGCAATGTACTGGTATGATGCTGGACTTTGAATGGTTATACCAGAATAATGCCTCCAGATTTAGGTATCATCTTGGTATCCTTTTCAGCCAGCGGGTTGACTTTCATGTAACAGCAATCCTAGCAGCTAATTGGCTTTTAGACTGCTTTTACAAGCAGTGGGAGGGAACGTCCCCCTCCCACAGTCTTCCATGGTTTACTCAGGCTCTCTTGTCCCAACAGGGAACATGAGAATGCAGCCAGTGGTTCCACCAGCTGACCATAGAGCTGATCAGAAACCAGAATGGCTCCAATCATCTCTATGGCCCAAGAAACCGGAAGCTACACGCGTTTCATGACTTAGAATTTCGCTGGATATAAACAGCGCCATTGGGAAAGATTTTATCACACCGATCTCGGTGTGGTCAGATGCTTTGAGGGCAGAGGAGAGATCTAGGATTTTAGACCCCAAATGTCACTACATAGTGCATCATAGGGGATATTTACATTCCCTGAGATAATAAAAATTCTTAAAAAAATTTAAAGAACAGTTAGAAAATAAAAAAAACACCCCCTGTGCTCACACGCAAAGGTGAACACAAGCGTCCATCTGGCATCGTATGTAAACGGCAATTGCACCATGCATGTGAGGTATCACTGTGAAGGTCAGATTGAGGGCAGCAATTTTAGCATTAGGTCTCCTCTGTAAATCTAAAGGGGGTAAACCTGTAAAGGCTTTAAAATGTATGTAGTTTGTCTCTGCTGCACATTTGTACGCAATTTTAAAGCATGTCGTGTTTGGTATCATGTGCTCAACCTAAGATTATCTTTTATTTCATCAAACATTTGGGCAATATAGTGTTATAGTGCATTAAAATGGGAAAAAAGTGTGTTTAAAAAAAAAAAAAAAAAGCGTTAGAAGGTGTAATAAAAATCGCTGCGTAAGTACTGTGTGAAAGTGCAGCACCCACCATTTTAATCTCTAGGGCCTTTGCTTTAAAAAATATATGTTTAGGGGTTCAAAGTAATTTTCTTGCCAAATTTCTTTTTTCATGAAAGTGTCAGAAAGGGCTTTGTCTTCAAGTGGTTAGTGGGTGATGTGTGACATGAGCTTTATAATTCAGGGGTGCCTAACCAGTGGCCCGTGGAGCCCTCTGATGTGACCCGTGACCTCCTGCTCTGGGATGGAATAGAAATAACAGTATTCTATTGTAAGGTAAGTTTATTACTAAAATCAGTGTATATATGGGCATATCTGTTCTGCAGTGGCTACTGGACTGCTTTCCCACAGCTGCAGAGAAGTACACCTGCGGGTTACCTGCACTAAGCCATAGACTTCTATTACCTGCGAGTTTGATGTGCCGAGAGTAGAGTGGGCTCTGTAGAGCCGAGTGGGCTGCCATCCACCTGCTCCACTCATTGTGGCCTGTGATCAGTTACCAAGTCGCTTAAGTGGCCCTTGCTTGTCAAAAGGTTGGACACCCCTGTTCTAAATGTTGTACATAAAATACCAGGACAGTTCAACCCCCCCACCCCAAGCTAATTTGATGAGGACTGTTGAGTTTTTTGCAGATCTTGCTTTTTGTCACAACATTTTGAAAAAATAAATCCTTTTCTTTCTTTTTCATAAACAAATGAAAGCTGCAAAATGCTCACCATGTCTTTTGGAAAATACCTTGGTGTTTACTTTCCAAAATGGGGTCATTTGTGAGTTTGTGCCATCTTGGCATTTTATGGCCTTTGACACTGTGATAGGCAGTGAGGAGTGAAATCAAAAATGTAGGCCTTTAGAAATCCTGAAAGGCTTGGTTTTCAGCGTCCTGTACGCGGCTAAGCTCCCAAAAAGTCCCATACGTGGTATCCTCCTACTCCGGAGAAGCAGCAGAATGTATTTTGGGATGTAATTCCACATATAACCATGGCATGTGTGGGCAACTGGACTGCAGCGTATTGCAGGCGCTATAGCGTTAAAAATAGCACTTGCAATACACCCTTAAAAATCTGTCCCCATTCACTCTAGTGTGGAGCGGTGCGCTAGTAGGATGGTAAAAAAAAGTCCTGCTAGCCGCATCTTTGGAGCGGTGTGTTTCCCGCTCCTCCTCCGCTGCCCATTAAATCAATGGGACAGCACGGCTATACCACCCACAATGTGCTGCTTCAGCAGTTTTAATTAATTCTCGGCCGCTAGTGGGGGTAAATGTGCCCTGCTAGCGGCTGAAATGTGCCCCAAATCTGCCCATGGCGTTGGTAAAAAATAGCGGCGTTTTACCGCCGACACTATGGCTCAGTGTGAAAGGGCTCTTGGTGACAACTTTATACATTTTATTTTTTTACAATCACTTGGGACAAAAAAATTTATATTCAAATGGACTCAACATGCCTCTGAGCAATTTCCTTGGGGTGTCTACTTTCCATAATTGGGTCATGGGGGGGGGGCGTGTACGGCCCTCCATTTTGGCACCACAAGAAATAGGCAGTCATAAACTAAGAACCAGAAAATTTACCCTAGTTTGTAGACGCTATAACTTTTGAGCAAACCAATAAGTATACGCTTATTGACTTTTTTTTTTATTATTTTACTAAAGACATGTGGCTGAATACATTTTGGCCTAAATGTATGATTAAAATTGAGTTTTTTTTATTTGATTTTTCTTATAACAAAATTTAGAATTTTTTTCGGTCTTTTTCTGATTTGGATCACAAAAAAAGAAAACACCATTAAAAGAAAGTTCTATTTGTGGGAAAAAAAGGTCGCAAATTTTGTTTGGGTACAGCGCAGTGCAAAATTTGGAAAAAGTGCTCTGGTCCTTCAGCAGCCTAATCTTCCGGGACTGAAGTGGTTAAGCTGGCCATGCAACATACAATATTCTTATAGCTTTAGGCCCCTTTCACAATGGGGCGGGAGTGGCGCTAAAAATAGCGACGCTATACCATCGGATTTGCTGTGGGATTTGGCCGCTAGCGGTGCGGTATTGACCCCCGCTAGCGGCCGATAAAGGGTTCCTACCGCCCGCAATGTGCCTCTGCAGAGGCGCATTGCCACGGTTTCCCATTGTTTTAAATGGGAAGGCGCGGTATACATACCGCTCCAAAGATGCTGCTGACAGTTTTTTTTAATCTCCTGCCAGCGCGTTGCCTCAGTGTGAAAGCCCTCTGGCTTTCACATTGAGGTTGCTGGGCAGGAGTTTTTCAAGCGGGTATAGCAGCGCTATTTTTAGCACTGTAACGCCTGAAAAAACTCCTCAGTGTGAAAGGGGTCTTGCCTTCAACCGTGTAGTACAAGGGCCTGCCAGATAACACACAAATTGAAAGTGTTTAGTTTTGACCTCATATTATATGGTTTTGGTAAATCTACAGGAAATCTATAGAAGAAAGTTGTAGAATATACAGCCAGCCTTATAAATGATAGCAGTGGACAATTTTTTTTGTAAACTCAAACATAACATGTTGTGTTATTGATGCATTTTCAATGCATTTCAATGGGAAGGTACATTTTAAGTGCCGTTGCTGCATTTTTAGTCGGTTACAAAAAAGCATAATTTTAACACCACAACAGAAGCGTAACGGACCAGTGTGAAGACATACATAAAATTAAAGGTATGCATGCATACAAGTTGAATATAATACAATTGTATATAAAAATATATTTTAATTCAGTGCTTATCTATATTCACTTGGTGGAAACCACATGATCAGACTGATTTGCAAGCTTACATAGGATTTCTAATGTATCAAAAAAAAAGTAGCAAGGGGAAGTGGAAAAGCATTTTTCCAGCCGCTGTGAATCCTTCAAACTCTCAGGAGTTATCAGCTTTGGCAACTGCAACACTAGACCTGCTGAGACAAGTTGACAGCAATCGAGGATGTGTAGGATAAATGGATAAAGATCCCACCTCTAACGTACAATTCTGGACCTCGCATCACAGTGGATGAATGAGGATAATGTCCCTTGAAGCAGTATATGCATAATAAACCTGGAATATACACTGATGAGCAGTTACTTTATGACCACGGACAAGTTAAGTAAATTACATTGGATTATCTCCTTATGATGTCATCTGAAAGTTGGTGGGATATATTGGGCAGCAAGTAAACATGTTCACCCTGAAGTTGATGTGCTGAAAGCAGAAAATGAGCATTGCAGTTTATTCTATATGGAGCTATGCAGTCACAGGCCGGTCAGAATTCCCATGCTGACCCGTGCCCACAACCAAAAGCACCTGCAATGGGCACGTAAGTATCAGAACTGGACCACGAAGCAACGGAAGAAGGTGGACCGTAAGAAAAAATAAAATTGTTTCTTCAGACCAGTTTGTGTGTGTGTGTCTTGCTTACCCGGTGAAGAGATGGCACCAAAAAGCGGTATAGAAAGAAGGCAATCCAGGAGAGGCAGAGTGATGTTTTGGGCAATGTTCTGCTGGGTCCTGCCATTCATGTGGATGTTACTTTAAAACCTCATACACACGATCGGACTTCTATCAGGCTTTTCCGTGGACTTTGGTTCGAAGAGCGTTGGCAGTGAACTTGGTATGCATACACACGGCAGAACATTTTCAGTCAACTTTCACCAAATCACATGATTTTTCAGCTCTTTACCACCACCCTTTGGGCAACCTCTGCTATTTTTGGCTGATCTTTAGAATTGGTTCTAAAACATGCGCATCTGTACTTTGGACTTAAAGCGGATGTGCCATGGAGAAAAAAATATTAAAAGCCAGCAGCTACAAATACTGCAGCTGCTGACTTTTAATATTGGGACACTTACCTGTCCTGGAGTCCAGCACTGATCGCAGCAGAGCACGAGCGATCGCTCGTCTCTCTGCTGCTCCCCCCTCCATCCACGCTGAGGGAACCAGGAAGTGAAGCGCTGCGGCTTCACTGCCCGGTTCCCTACGGCGCATGCGCGAGTCGCGCTGCGCCCACAGATTGGCTCACACGCTGTGTGCTGGGAGCCGAGTGTTCCCAGCACACAACGGGCGACAGACGGGAAGTCAGAAAAACCCGTCTTTTGCCCGTAGCGTGTGGCCGGAAGTGGGTGCAAATACCTGTCTGTAGACAGGTATCTGCACCCCCCTCCCCCCTGAAAGGTGTCAAATGTGACACCGGAGGGAGGGTTCCGATCAGTGGGACTCCACTTTAGGGTGGAGAACCGATTTAAGTCCGATGGCCTTGTCTACACATGATCGGATTATCCTCCATTGGACATTTGTTGCCGGAAAGTTTGAGCATTCACAGCGAACAATTGTCCAATGGAGCATACACACGGTCGGATTGTCCGATCAAACACATCCGTCGGGCATTTGTTGTCAAAGTCTGATTGTGTGTATGGGCCTTAACCTCCCTGGCGGTATGATTCTTTCAGAAAAAAGGTGCTGAAAGCGGTACCATTATTTGCAAGGAAATTTGGCATTTTATATTGTAGGTCTGTAATTTTTAGGAATAACTCACTTAAATCTGACCAAACAAGATTCTAATAGGCATCCCGGGTATGACATTTTTAAATAATTATAACAAATAAATAATTATAACAAATAATATAATTATAATAAAAATTATTCAATAATGTAATCAACTCAAAATCACTGAAATTTGCTCAGTTGCAAAATTGTTGCTGTCATTATTTTTTTTTTTTTATGACGAATTTCCCCACAAATCGCTATCGCACAATTCTGCAAGTGATTATAATTTATAATCGCTGTTTTCTAGCTGCTCTAAAACCATTTTTGACATAAAGGGACACTTTTGGTTGCAATGGACAATCTACAGTTTCCAGGGAGAAAGAACCGTTTTTATTATATAAAAGTACATGCAGGACACTGGGCAGACCACTAGGGACAAGGGGGGTGTGTATTTTTTACATATAGTACTGTTATCTATAAGATTACAGTATACTGTATGTATAGTGTCTGTTTACTTTTTTGAATTTGGCGCCGTTCTCCGCTCCCGTGTGTCGTAACGTCGCAGGTAACGGAGATCGACGGCACAGGAGGACACTGTGAATCGAGCGAGGTCCCGCTCGCTCACACAGCGCGATGGCATCGCTGGATCCAGGACAAGGTAAGTAACTTTGTCTGCTGCTGCAGCGAGGCAAGCCCGAGTCTGACTCGGGGTTACCGCTTTTGGTATGAACATCTCACCCCGAGTCAGACTCGGGAATACCGCCAGGAGGGTTAACAAGTACCACCTACCTAAACACTATTGCTGACCAAGTACCCACTTCATGGAAACGGTATTCTGTGATGGCAGTGGTCTTTCAGCAGGAAAATGTGCCCTGCCACACTGCAAAAATGGTTTTAGGAACACAACGAATTGGAGGTGTTGCTTTGACCTACAAATTCTCCAGATCCCAATCCAGTCTAGTATCTGGCATGTGCTGGAAAAACAAGTTTGATCCGTTGAGGCCCCACCTTGCAGCTTACAGGACCTGATACTGAAGGCTTGGTGCCAGATACAACAACATACCTTCTAAGGTCTAGTGGTGTCCAGGCCTTAGGCCTGATTCACACTTTTGTAGGTTGCAGTTTGCAGGTGTATTTTGCGTTTTTCAATACACGTTTTTCATCCATTGAAGTCTATGGAACCAAAAACCATAAGTCCCTGGCGCTTTCCATCAAATGCACTGATGTGAACTACATCCATAGGAAGCCATGTCAAATGGACTGAAGTGTTTCTGCAAAACTGAAAACACACTAAAAAATGCATAGGTGTGAACCAGGTCCTAAAGCAACAGGGCTATTTTGGTGGCAAAGTAGGTCCAATTTAATAAAATCATATCACCTTTTTGCATTTCGGAACCGCTCATCCCTTGTAGCCTCTTTGCAACCACTTCCTGACCACACGCATGCACTCCAGAATTGGCTGGAATTTCCCCAAGATGGGTTGCCTATTCGAATGGTGGACCATGCCCATATAATGCATTGAAACAGCCTTATGTAGTCTTCATGAGAAGGTTGTTTAACAAGGTGACAACATAGTAGATAACAGACAGATGATTGTCACACTGAAACAGAGTGCTTGGACCAGTAACCAGGACCCTAATGTCATAATCATCAGGTATTATTTAACCGCTTAAGACCCGGACCAATATGCAGGTTAAGGACCTTGCCCCTTTTTGCGATTCGGCACTGCGTCGCTTTAACAGTCGTGCGACATGGCTCCAAAACAAAATTGGCGTCCTTTTTTTTCCCCCACAAATAGAGCTTTCTTTTGGTGGTATTTGATCACCTCTGCAGGTTTTATTTTTTGCGCTATAAACAATGGAGCGACCATTTTGAGAAAAACTATATTTTACTTTTTGCTATAATAAATATCCCCAAAAAATATATAAAAAAAACTTTTTCCCTCAGTTTAGGCCGATACGTATTCTACCTATTTTTGGTAAAAAAAAAAAAAAAAATCGCAATAAGTTTATCGATTGGTTTGCGCAAAATTTATAGCGTTTACAAAATAGGGGATAGTGTTATGGCTTTTTTTTTTTTTACTACTAATCGCAGGGATCAGCGTTTGTTTTATTTATTTTTTTTCGTGACTGCGACATTATGACTGACACTTTTAAAACATTTTTGGGACCATTGTAATTTTCACAGCGAAAAGTGCTATAAAAATGCACTGATACTGTGAAAATGGCAGTGAAGGGGCTAGCCACTAGGGGGTGCTGTAGGGGTTAAGTGTGACCTCATGCGTGTTTCTAACTGTAGGGGGGCGGGGCCGGACGTGTGAGGTCAGTGATCGTCTGTTCCTGGGTATAGGGAACGACGATCACTGACATTGCCACAGAGAAGAACGGGGAAGGATTTTTTACACTCCCCTCTCCCCATTCTTCAGCTCCTGTGACCCGATTGCAGGCGCACTCACAACCCACGGCTGGGCTCTTAAAGCGGACGTATATATACGTCCATGTGCCCAGCTGTGCCATTCTGCCGACTTATATAGTCGTGCGGCGGTCCTTAAGTGGTTAACTGGCTAAGGTGTGCCTATCCCAGAACAGATTAGCAGGCAGTATAAGCAGGGGAGGACTGTGGATGGTGTGATAGTGGACAGTACAGCAAGTGCATGGAAGGAGTTTGACGGGTAGGTGATAGGGTAGTATATGCACGTGAAGTATCGCTGCACGATTCTGGCCAAAATGAATCACGATTTTTTTGCTTGGGGGGGGGGGGGGGGGGGAAATCACTGTATAACATCTTTTGCATTATACAAAAAAAATTGGGCTAACTTTGTTTTTTTACATTTAAAAGGGTGCTTACCACATACAGTGTGACATAACATATTGAAACAACCACCATTTCATTCTCTAGGGTCTCTGCTAAAAAATATATTTATAGGTGTGTGTGTATATGATTATATAGGGATATATAGGGCTGCAACTAACAATTTTTTTCATAATCTATTAGTTGACCGATTTATTGTTTCGATTAATCGGATAATAGCCTTAAAAAACAAAGAATTGGCATTTAAAAAAAAAAAATTTGGGCCAATTTGTTGGGCAGATTACAAAACACAAATTGCCGCAAAAACACATTACATGCTTTTCTGCAGCTTCTCCATTGAAGTATATTGAACCAAAAAAAAAGGCAGTTTTGTGTTAAAAAGTCCTTGCCCTTTCCAAATACGCAGCAGCCCAAAAAAAATCATGGATGTGAACGTGTCCCATAGGAAAACATGTAAATGAACTGTGTTTCTGCAAAAAGCACCAAAAACAGAGGTGTGACCCAGGCCTGAGATGTTTAGTAACATAATGGGGTTAAAAGAACAAAAATAATTACAAAGAGCAAATAATCGCTACTGTAAAGGGGTTCATTTTTTTACTGTTGGACAGTGAAAGTAATATTTACATAGCGATTTGCTTTTTTGTACTATAAAGGGCTATTTTTTTTTTTTTAACCCCATTATTTTACTGCCCGATTAATCGATTATGAAAATTGTAATCGATTAATTTCATAATCGATTAGTTGTTTCGGCCCTAGACTCCACTCTGTTAGCCTATGTGTCCATGTACACATGGACGTTTTACAGCTTTAATGAGCAGTGGCGTTTCTTGGCTTTTTTTCGAACGCCTGAAAATCGCGTTCAAAGTGCCGTTTTTTTGCGTCAAAGTTTGAAATGCTGAAAAACGCTAATAAACCCTCAAATGCAACTCTCCAGCGGTTTTAGCATTTTTTTGATCCATTAAAAGAGGGGAAAGAAAGCTAAACTAGGCTAATGCTGAAAAACGCTAAAAACACTAATAAACACTATTGCAAAAACTTTAAACATTGAAAGGCTCCCTGCAAAACTACTGGCGGTTTTTATAGCTTTTCTTTTTTTTTTTTTTTTTTAGTGTCCAGTGTGCATGGAGCCTTGAGGACAAATCCTTAGTGTTTATACTTCCCCTGCTGAAGAATGTTATACTTTTGTTTTTTGTTTTTATTCCTTTTTCTTTTGACGGCTGTAAAGCAGAGAATTCTCTGCATAGAAATAATTGGGGGAAGATGGCAATAACTGTTCTTAAGGATTAATCATGCAGCTCTAATGCGAAGGAATGCAAAGGGTGCAACAGCAGGCAGTTTATGCAGGAAAGAGTGGGGGGTAGGACAGCAGGCATTAATTGCCAGGGAGGAGTGTGAAGGGTTTGATAGGTCAGTAAGTGCCAGGTTGGAGTGTGGTAGGTATGGGCTGCGGGTAGAAGTGACCGGGTGTAGAGAGAATGACAGCAGTTAGTATATGCAGGAGAAAAATGTGGAGGGTATAAAATCAGCCAGGTGGTACAGGTGAGAAGTGTGGAGGGTTTAAAAGCTGGCAGTATATGCAGGAGAGGGTTAGGAAGGGTTTGACAGGTATGTGCAGAGCAGAAGTGTAAAGGGTATGGTTGTGGACAGTAAGTGCAGTGGAGGGTATGAAAGCAGGCAGTATGTGCAGGGCAAGAGTGTTAAGAGTATGACATCTGGACATGCAGTGTATGCACAGGAAAAGTGCATAGGGTGTGACAACAGACTAAGTATAGAAAAGGCATGTGAAGGATAAGACAGTTGGATGTATATGCACAGTAGGAGTGTGAAGGGTATGACAGCTGAACATAGATGCACAGTGGTAATGTGGAGGGTATATTGGCAGGCAGTAGGTGCAGAAAAGGAGTGTAATGGGTATGGCAGCTGGATGTATATGCATAGGAGCAGTGTGGAGGGTATGACAGCAGGCAGCATGTTCAAGAATTGGAGTATGGAGGGAAAGATAGCAGGCAGTAGATACAGGGAAGAAGTGTACAGCATATGACAAAACGGTATGGATATTTTTCTAATAACCTAACCCTGCTTTAAACTTCTCCACAGCTTCATTCCTGACCTGTCTAGTGTGTTCCTTGGCCTTCATGATGTTTTTTCACTAAGGTTCTCTAACAAACCTCTGAGGGGTGCACAGAACAGTTGTATTTATACTGAGAATAAATTACACACAGGTGGACTCTATTTACTAATTAGGTGACTTCGGAAGGCAATTGGTTCTACTAGATTTTAGTTAGGGGTATCAGAGTAAAGGGGGCTGAATACAAATGCACGCCACACTTTTTGAATATTTATTTGTATAAAAAAATTAAACATTTATAATTTTCCTTCCACTTCACAATTATGTGCCACTTTGTGTTGGTCTATCACAAAACATCCCAATAAAATACATTAACGTTTTTGGTTGTAACATGACAAAATGTGGGGTGTGAATACTTTTTCAAGGCACTGTAAATGCAGAGTATAAAATGTAGAGGTTATAACAGTGGACATTAGGTGCAGGGAAGAGGTGTGGATGGCATGACAGTGGGCAGCATGGTCAGAGAGCTTGGAGTATGACAGCTGGGCGCATATGCATACGAGTATGGGTGGTATGTTAGGCAGTATGTACCAGAGATGAGTGAAGAGGGTATGATGGAGGGCAATCTGTTTTGGGAGAAGTACCGGTATGTAGAGCATGAAGGCAGGCAGTGTATGCAGGAGAAAAGTGTAATTTGTGCTACGAGCTACGCTGGACCGACTACTTCAGCTACTAGTTGTCATGGGTGAGTGGGGAGAGCTGCTCCAGTAGATTGGGCCCAATGTAGGATAATTGCGGCATCCCCTTTTGGGATGTGGGCTGCTGCCTCTTTGGTCTGACATTATGGACCTTCCCGCACGTAACTAGAAAAAGTAGGGGGAGAATGAGCCTGGTGTCCAAAGGAATACAAATTTGAAGGTAGATTAACCCTTTCCTGCAGAGCTTGCACATATATGCGTCCTCGTCGTTGGGGGTTATACCGGCTGCTGCAGGCATCATCCCAGTACCGTTGTTTAGAGCCGGTGATTGGCTATCCAGTCATAACAACCTATGCGGCTAAAAACTGCTTGGTTGTTATACTGGAGGAGCGGGAGGGTACAACCCCCCCCTCCTGCCGCTCTGATCTGCCGCCGCCAGTGCCTATCCCCAGACTGGAAAGAAGCCCTAACCGGCTTCGATCCAGTCTCCTCAATGTAAACACGGAAGCGACGTCATGACGCCACTTCCGGTTTACACGGCTGCCAATGGCGCCGGATTTAAAAACATACACAGTATTCAGAATCGCAGTTTTCAGCGATCTCAATACTTTGAAGTGCAAAGGAAGGATTTGGGTTCTTTTAGACCCCTGATCCCTCCATAAAGAGTACCTGTCGCCACCTATTACTGTCACAAGGGATGTTTACATTCCTTGTGACAGCAATAAAAGTGATCACATTTCTTTTTTAAACTCAATTTAATATTGTAAAAATTAATAAGAAATAATAAAAAAAAAAATTTTTTAAAGCACCCCCGTCCCTGCGAGCTTACGCAACAAAGAAAACGCATACGGATGTCGCGTCCGCATATGTAAACGGTGTTAAAATTACACATGTGAGGTATCACCGCTATCGTCGGAGCAACAATTCTAGCATTAGTCCTCTTTTGTAACTCTAACCTGGTAACCGTAAAAAAAAGTTTTAAGCATCGCCTATGGAGATTTTTAGGTACTGTAGTTTGTCGCCATTCCACGAGTGTGTGCAATTATAAAGCATGACATGTGTGGTATCTATTTACTCAGCTTAACATCATCTTTCACATTCTACAATAAAATTGTGCCAACTTAACTTTTTTCATTTTATTAAAATTCATGAAACTTAATTTCTCCCAAAAAGTTGCGTTTAAAACACTGCTGCACAAATACCGTGTGACCTAAAATATTGCAACAATCGCTATTTTATTCTCTAGATTCTCTGCTAAAATATATATGTTTGGGGGTTCTAAGTAGTTTTCTAGCAAAAAATACGGATTTTAACTTGTAAACAACAAATGTCAGAAATAGGCTGTCATGAAAGGGTTAAAAGAGGTTTATTGATGGTAACAAGTGTATCAAGCCAATGCATTTTGGGGTAATAGACTTCAGCGATTTGGCTGCCAACTGTTGAAGTACAGCCAAAGCCTGCAAGGCTTTATTTCTCTAGATCACAGGAGGGCAGTTCGTTCTGCACTCCTGTGCCCCCCTTTTTTTTTTTTTTTAAGCAGACAGTTAACTGAAGCCTAGGAAAAGTGATTGTCACCGGCGCAAAAATAAGTTCTAAATAATACTATATTGACCTGCTGCAGTGCTGTATAAACCTTCTATGAGGTTTAGGTGAAAAAATTAAAAAGGTGTTGGTACTGCGCTGGTATAATAATGTGATATCAAAAAAAAAAAAAAAATTTTTTTTTTTTTTCTATTTGACCCCTATAGTGATATAGTGCTAGATCCAGTACAGTGATGTACGTGATGGGTCACTATAGAAACAGCTCTTGTGAACATATGTACTAGCGTGATGCTATGTGCATATGCTGTGCCATCAAAAATAAATATAAGAATAAATAAATAAATATGGCTACCCCAAATGATGTGCTTGTGAAACAATATTCCAAAGTGCTATAAGTGAGTCTATAAACTATTATGAATATACATGCACAAGTGTGCGAACATATAAATAATGAATAATATTATTAATATAAAAATAATAATAAGGTGCGTTGGTGCCAAAAATTCGTTTTTCACAATTCATGTGCATTCATGCTGCAACACGTCCCCAATTATGGGTAAGCGCTAGTTCACAAATTCCAGTCCAAACAGAAAGTGTTGCTGAGTTTAAATCCTGGTGCTATATTTCATGCATACAGGGTGCTGTCACTTCTTCCACCCGACAAAGATAAGTGCTACCACCACCAACTGCTGAAATGCAAACTCACCAGACCCCAGCTGGTAATGTGCCTCAAAAACTTATTCCGTTAAAGTTGGTGAGTCCTCTCAGGATGTTCCTCAATGCCTCAAAGAAACCAAGGGGCTCATCATGGTGAAATACGTTTAAAAATATATTTATTTAAAATTCATAATAAAAAACTACTCACAAGAGAGGTGCTTTAAAACCAGCACCTGGTGTCTTTGGCAGTGTCAGTCTTTTAAACAGCCGCTGACCAGCTTATCGTACGGGTGCGTTCCTGGCTCCTGCTGTACCTGTGGTCTCACTGGTTAAAATTACACTCCCCCTTGCGCTGTCCATAGCTTCTTACGCGTTTCGCAGTTTTGCGTCTTCAGTTAACTGAAGCCTGCTGTCGGCAGACTTTACAGAGCCGGTCCAGGTTTGCCAAAATTGTGACCATAAGGTCCGAATCCGCCCATATGCCCGGACCGGCACCTGGCTGTCTCTCAGCAAGCCAGTGAGAGCCTGAGCCAGCCAATCCCGCCCCCTCCACAGCCCAGCGCTTTAGTGATAGTCACCCGCTCTCTGCTCAGGGAGCTGTTGGGACAGAGCGACCAGCAGTGTTTGATCACTCGGTTCTAAGTGTTAGAGCCTGTGGGGGGAACGATGCAGCATCCAGCTAGGCGAGTATGATTAACCACTTGCTTACTGGGCACATATACCCCCCTCCTGCCCAGGTGAAATTTCAGCTTCCGGCACTGCGTCGCTTTAACTGACAATTGCGCGGTCGTGCGACGTGGCTCCCAAACAAAATTGACGTCCTTTTTTCCCCACAAATAGAGCTTTCTTTTGGTGGTATTTGATCACCTCTGCGGTTTTTATTTTTTGCTCTATAAACAAAAAGATTGACAATTTTGCAAAAAAAACAAAATATATATTTTTTTGCTTGTTGCTATAATAGTAATTTAAAAAAAAAAAATTTTTTTCAGTCTAGGCCGATGCGTATTCTTCTACATATGTTTGGTAAAAAAAAAAATCGCAATAAGCGACTGGTTTGTGCAAAAGTTATAGCGCCTACAAAATAGGGGACAGAATTTTAATTTTTTATTTTTTTTCTAGAAATGGCGGCGGTCTGCGATTTTTATTGGGACTGAGACATTATGGCGGACACTTTTGACACATTTTTGGCACCATTCACATTTATACTGCGATCAGTGCTATAAATATGCACTAATTACTGTATAAATTTGACTGGCATTGAAGGGGTTAACACTAGGGGGTGAGGAAGGGGTTAAATGTGTACCCTGCATAGTGTTCTAACTGTGGTGGAAGGGGGGTGACTGGGGGAGGTGACCGATCTGTGTCCCTATGTACAAGAGACACAGATCGGTCTCCTCTCTCCCTGACAGCACGCTGTCTCTGTGAGAGCCGGCAATGAGAAATTATCTCATATGTTTACATATGAGATCATCTCTCATTGGCCGCACAGATCGCCTACCAAACGGCCACTCCGATTAGCCGTTCACGGCGATCTGTGATTGGCTGTGTCCAAGGGACACGGCCAGCACAGAGTTTCCCCGCTGCGCGCTCGGGGAACGAGGAAAGGGGCGGACGTCAATTGACGTCGTGTTGGATTTTCAGGTACGCGCTGTAGCCGTCATTAGGCTATAGCGCGGGCCTCAGGTGGTTTAAAAGAGAAAAAAAATATTTCCATACTTCTCTTTTAAAACGTGAAAAATTCCTAAGCCGGACAATTTGCGAGGTTAGAGACGACACTTGCAATATTAAGAAGTAAATATTTTAACTCTTGTTGTCACTCCCATGCAGGAAGCAGGCAGGCCGCTGTAAGGCATGATGTGCAGCCCAGTTTACAAGCAGAGGATTGGTGTGCGCAAGCAGGTAGGTGGATTCCTGTTGTCACTTCCATGCATGAAGCTGTCATTCTGGCACACAGGGGGTCAGGCAGGCCGCTGTAAGGCAAGATATGCATGATGTGCAGCCCAGTTTACAGGCAGGAGGATTTTTTTTTTGCAGAAGACACATTGCACTTCTCTTCTGCAATAAAAGAAAGCCTGCCAGTTCCCAGTGAATAACAAGAGAACTTATGTTCTAATTTAAGTGCAATAACATCTATTGTAAGTGTTCATTTATTTATACAAACCTCTACACCAGAATAAGAGGGACAGAGGAGGAGGAAATAAGAAGCAGCTGGGAGAGGATGTCTCGAATAGGGTTGTATATTGCACGCAGCCTGCTGCTTCCCCCTATAGAATGTTTTGGTGTTACTGATCCCTATTCTTTATCACAGATGGATGCAATCACTCACCTGCAATAAGCTGACATCACACTCCCCGGCCCCCGATCCCATGCACTGCTCTGCGATATTGTGATTACTGCACACACCGTGTCTGCAGCTCAGTTCCGGTGTTCAGCACATGACAGATGTCACGTGCTGTACGGGAGCTGACTGTGGACATAAAGTAGTCAATCGCATGTACGCCCTCCCATTTACAGCGATCTAGTATTCTTGTATCCACACTGGACTCTACCCGGGTACTCCGATCATAGTCTGTATACACTGATCACTTACAACAGCTGCCTAGAACAAGTCATATGACATGTGTCGCGCAGAGCATGTCATGTGATTAGTGGAGGAGAGGCGGGGCGGTAGCCATGGAGACGCTGTACACAAATCAGTGCCGTGCCATACAGGAAAGAAAGTGAGAGGAGAGTTGGATTGTGAGTATATTATATACAAGGCACCCACATCACACACTCATCTATGGGGGGGCCATGGAAGCGGGGGAGAGCTTAGGATCAAAGATGTCTAGAGATTCTTTTATTTTTTTTGTTTAGTTTTGGATGGAGTATAGAGGGATTAGAACCCCTGACAGGTTTTACTGCTCTCTGGGCCTCCCTTGGACTCCATTCACACCTATGCAGGCCCATTTGTGCATTTCACGTTAAGGGCAGCCCACTAATTTCAAAGGGCCTGGCCCCTTTTTGCGATGCGGAACTGCGTCGCTTTAACTGACAATTGCGCGGTTGTGCGACGTGGCTCCCAAACAAAATTGGTGTCTTATTTTTTGAAAAAAAAAAAAAGAGCTTTCTTTTGGTGGTATTTGATCACCTCTGCGGTTTTGATTTTTTGCGCTATAAACAAAAATAGAGCGACAATTTTGAAAAAAAAAATTTTTTTGCTATAATAAATATCCCCAAAAAATATATATAAAAAAAAAAAAATTCTCAGTTTAGGCCAATACGTATTCTACATATTTTTGGTAAAAAAAATTGCAATAAGCGTTTGGTTTGCGCAAAAGTTATAGCGTTTACAAAATAGGGGATAGTTTTAGAGCATTTTTATTAATTTTTTTTTTTTTTACTAGTAATGGCGGCGATCAGCGATTACATTTTTTTTTCCGTGACCGCGACATTATGGCGGACACTTTTGACACATTTTTGGATCATTGTTATTTTCACAGCGAAAAGTTCTATAAAAATGCACTGATTACTGTGAAAGACACTGGCAGTCAATGGGTTAACTAGGAGGGAGTGCTGTAGGGGTTAAGTGTGCTTTAACCACTTAAGACCCGGACCTTTAGGCAGCTAAAGGACCCGGCCAGTTTTTGCGATTCTGCACTGCGTCGCTTTAACTGACAATTGCGCGGTCGTGCGACGTGGCTCCCTAACAAAATTGGCGTCCTTTTTTTTTTTTTCCCCCACAAATAGAGCTTTCTTTTGGTGGTATTTGATCACCTCTGCGGTTTTTATTTTTATTTAAAAAAAATTCCTCAGTTTAGGCCAATACGTATTCTTCTACCTGTTTTTGTTAAAAAAAAATCGCAATAAGCGTTTATCGATTGGCGTTTACAAAATAGGGGATAGTTTTATTGCATTTTTATAAAAACATTTTTATTTTTTTACTACTAATGGCAGCGATCAGCGTTTTTTTTTTTTTTTTTTTTCGTGACTGCGACATTATGGTGGACACTTCGGACAATTTTGACACATTTTTGGGACCAATGTCATTTTCACAGCCAAAAATGCATTGTTTACTGTGAAAATTACAATTGCAGTTTGGGAGTTAACCACAAGGGGGCTCTGAAGGGGTTATGTGTGACCTCATTTGTGTTTCGAACTGTAGGGGGGTGTGGCTGTAGGTGTGATGTCATCTGTTGTGTTTCCTTATAAAAGGGAACACACGATCAATGACAGCGCCACAGTGAAGAACGGGGAAGCTGTGTTTACACACAGCTCTCCCCGTTCTTCAGCTCCGGGGACCGATCGTGGGACTCCAGCAGCGATCAGGTCCGCGAGTCCCGTGGCCATGGAGCTTCGGACCGGGTCACGTGCACGCGACCCCACGGCTAGGTTTAAAGAGCCACGTACATGTACATGGATGTGCCCAGCCGTGCCATTCTGCTGACGTATATCGGCGTGAAGGGGTCCTTAAGTGGTTAATGGAGTGTTCTTTCTGTGGGGGGGCGTGGCTGTGCGTGTGACGTCACTGATCATCGTTCCCTAACGCAAGGAACAGACGATCAGTGACAGCCACACTAGGAAGAGCGGGGAAAGGTTTGTTTACACTCGCCTCTCCCCGTTCTCCAGCTCTGTGACCCGAGAGCAGGACCAGGCTGGGCTCTTAAAGGCGACGTACAGGTACGTGCCTGTGCCCAGCAGTGCCCTTCTGTCGACGTATATCAGCGTGAAGGGGTCCTTAAGTGGTTAAAAATAACTCCACACCAGAACACATGGTACTTTGTAACTGTGCGTTTTTGGCACATGCGAACCCTCATGGGGGTGCTTTTAAGGAATTAAAGTTGTTGTAAACTTTGGCCATGAAATATGAACAAAGCACTTCCCTCTATAGTGTGTACTTGTCTCCATTAAAAGCATTAAATGTCATTTCGGTCTAATGCTATCAGCACGAGTCACTTCGGACAAGTTGTCCTGACACGAAGAGAAAAAAGGTGACGGAAGGAAGCTCCAGCTGATTGATGGCCTCAGCTCTGTTCCTGTGAGCTGTGTGAAGGAGGGCGTGTCCCTTGCCACCAATCAGCTCTTTGCAGTGTAACTTCAGCTTCCCGCCCCCTTTTTCCTGAACTCTCAGGCAAGCTTTAGAAATTCAGCAATTTGATCTAATGTAGAGAAGAGAGGGCTGCAGATAGACAGGTATAATTTATGTCGGAGGATTTGTTTAGTCTCTGTATCACCTGAGGATCGTCCCTTCAGTGGGTATGTGTACGGGTGTACAACCATTTTAATGGCATTGCAATGCGTCGGCAATGGGCTGCGCCTTTTGTCCATTGCAGGAATGTGTGCATTTTGGTACAGATGTGAATATTCACACCTGAGCATACTGCAGCGACCCCTGCGGCATTAGTGTTTTTAATTTTTTTATTAATTTTTTTATCTTTTTTTTTGTGTCGTGCGTTTTTAGAGTGGCACCATTCATTTTCCAAAAACGCGCCAAAGAAGCTTGTACCAAACCTTGGCACAGCCAGGTGCGTTTTTGATACTGTGTTTTTTTTTTTTTCTTTCTTTCTTAGCGCGATTTATTAACATTTTTTCCTTAGCGTGTTTTCTCGTTTGACAATCGTGGAAAAATCCTACTGCGTTAGGGGTGCCATTTAAAGGGGTTTTAAACCTTCGTGGGTTTTTTTTTCACCTTGAAGCAGAGGTTCCGCCGAAATTATTATTTACATTTTTTTTTTTTTTAAAGCCAGCAGCTACAAATACTGCAGCTGCTGACTTTTGATAAATGGACACTTACCTGTCCAGCGCGCCTGTGATGTCGTCAGCCGAGCAATCGCTCCTCCCTCAGCTGCACCCGCCGCCATCCTCGGTTAGGGAATCGGGAAGTGAAGCCTTGCGGCTTCACTGCCCGGTTCCCTACTGCGCATGCGCGAGTAGCGCGCCGTCACTGGTCCCCGCTCTCTCCTGGGAACAGTGTATTTGCCAGGAGACAGCTGGGGGGTGCGGGTAGGGTGTGTCTGCCGCATGAGTTGTTCCCGGATGTGGGTGCAAATACTTTTCTTACACATTTGGCACCTTTCAAGGGGGTGCAGATACCTGACACCGGAGGGGGGGGAGGGGTCTGAAAAGCGGGAGCTCCATTTTTGGTTTGAGCTCCGCTTTAATGCATCCTATGCATTAAGGTGAAAAAACACCTTGCACTCTCCGGCTCTCCCAAGCCCCTGTTTTACTTACCTGAGCCCCGATCTTCCGTGGGCGCGATCCCGTGGTGCTTTCCAAACGGCTTGTCGGCTGTTCATTGGTTAGCAGTGCAGCCATTGGCTCCCGCTGCGGTCAATCAAATCAATGACGCGGTGCCCCGGGGGGCAGGGCAGATTCTCACACAGGAGCGTGCCCACAAGGTAACCCCCTGGGGGGAGAGCTTCCCAGAGGGGGTTAGCTCTTGTGGGGAGGAGCCACGAGAGACCCCATGGGACCCCAGAAGAGGAACGATCGGGGCCACTCTGTGCAAAATGCGCTGCACAGTGAAGGTAAGTATAACATGTTTTTTAAAAACAAAAAACTGAACCTTTTAATATCGCTTTAAGAAGTAATGGCATTGCAAACGTGCCCTGTGTTTTTCCGCCATTTTGGAATCGCAGGTAGAAACACACGATCCCACCTGCGATTCCAGTATGCTTAGGTGTGAATAGAGCCTTACAGTGATTGTAAAGGCTGAATGTTTTTCACCTTACTACATTGTATGCAATAAGATGTGCAGCTATTACTATTGCATACTATTTGAATAAAAAAAAAAATCCAGCCTTTAGATCCCTTTCATACTGGGGCTGCATTCACAGTAAAGCACTGCTCGTTTTAGCAGGAGCTTTGGCGCCTCTTTTCAGCTGCTACCCGGCACTTTTAACCCCAAAAAAGGGGTTAAAATCTCCTGTATTGAGACTCTTCCGAATCGCTCTTCAGCGTATAACCCACTCCCAACCCGCTCCAAAGATGCTGCTTGCAGGACTTTTCTGAACGTCCCGCAAGCGCACTGCCTGGGTGTGAAAGCACTTATTGTAGAGAATGGCAGGCAGTTTTCAGACACTTTACAGGTGCTATTTCTAGCGCTAAAATACTGTCTCAGAATGAAAGAGGTCGTAATGTCACTTTAAGCCAGCCATACATGAATTGAAATTCTTCCAGTTTAGCAGGGACCAGGTGAATTTAGATCCATGGATGTTGAGAAGACGATCTATCGATTGACATCTGTGACAGCTCCCTCTCTGTTTTTCCCCCCGAACACTCATTGCCGTTAGCTATAGCCAGCAACACTTATTGTTTTCTGATGGAAGGGAAGGCTCCCCACTGCCAGAATGCAATAGTTCATTTGGGTGGGTTCTCCCATCCACCCCAAATGTGTAAGTGGGAGAATCCGCACTGGTGTAGCGCCCCCTTACTTTTAGTATGGGCACTACGCTAAAGTTAGTTGAGAATGACAGTTATTTTTCTCCCATTCATAATTTGCTAAATTAGGCTGCTGTCATTCCTGAACTGTCCTGTAGGTCAGTCTGCACTCCAGGGGTGCCGATCCCACCCCTGGGTGACAGTTGGTGCTAGAGGGGTTCTGGCAGAGACGCTTTTCCCCAGCAGCCAATTTGAGGGGTTTTCCCTCGCGGGGCATGCTGGGGGAGAGTATATCTGTGGCAGACGCCATTTTTGTTGGTTCTTCGCGGGTTCCAGGTGCGCCACCCACCTTCAGGATATATATGGCCTACCAGGCCGGGGTCGCATGCTACGCGGAGCTCCATGTTGCTGAAAAAGGGGCCCCAGTGACTCGCTGGGTCCCCGGCTCTATTGAAGAGATCCCAAGCTATGTGCTGAACGGTGGGGGATCGGCTCAAGGAGAACCCGGAGGCAGGTTATCTGAGGGGCTTGAACGAACTATCGGGGATCTGGTGACCAGGACATTGACAGGTACACTTCAACTGTCACCCGGTAACCCTAACGTAATTTACTGGGAGGATTCGCTCAATTCATTCAGCTCATCTAAGTACTAGGCCTGTGGCAGAGGTCTCTAGAGCCAGGTCTGTGGCAGAGACCTGTTCCTCCCAGCAACCTTAAAGTGGTGCTTCGGCTGCCAAACTCGTGGCAGGAGTTTGTCCGGGGGCACTTCACCCACTCTGGCTAGAGTGGCGACGAACTGTGTTTATTACTACTGAGAGCAGGATTGCTCGCTTCATATCCAGGCCTGATACTGCAAAGTTCTCTATTGCTTCATCAACCTTTTCTCTCTACCTCCTGTTGATGTTGGTCATGTTGGGCCGAGAATAAAGCATTCAGAAAACCTTAATTTATTGTCTGGACATTCGCTCACTAATCTACTCATCAACTTCACCCCTTGACAACGGTAAGAGGTAACTTAATATGCCGATCCCAACAACAACCAGCGGCTCTTGAGGGGGTAGCGCTACACTGGTGAAACAAAAAAAAAAGTTTGCCTGCCTTGGAGAGCTTTACCCTCACTTCCTGTGCTGCTGACACAGTTTTAGCAGACAGGAAGTGAGGAAAACCCTCCAACATCGACAAAGACGGAAGTTAAATACTTTTTTTTAAAGGCATAGCTAACATCAAATATGAAAATCATAAGACCGGTCAGATATTTATTGCAGAAGCGATATGCTATGTCTCGTTTGCAATAAGATAAACCTACCTTTCACAGGCTTCTGTGGAGTGTAGACTGAGCTGGGCATGGTGTCTGTCGACTGAACTCCTTCACATGCTCGGGAGTTATGTCATCCTGTACTCGGCTAGTCCAGATGACTAAAGACCGACATTCAGGATAAACTGGGTAGAAGATGCTGGCACCAGAAAGGGACCTCACATTAATAAAATCACTGAAGAGAAGCATATTGGGACTTTTTATATAAGTGAAGGCTAGATTCAGATTTTTTTTTTATTATAGTGTTCTCCATTTTGCTATTGCAGATTTTCCCTCGCTTCCTGTCTGGTGAAAAAGTGACACCAGGACAGGAAGTGAGGGGAAATCTCAGTCCTGGATAACTGTAAAACATGGGATTTCTACTCTTTCCCTATTAAAAATTGTTTGAGCTATAGATGCACTTTAGGCTCATTGACACAAGCGGCATTTTACCATGTGAGCTACTGTCAGCGTGAGGACTGACAAGCGGCAATGTGATGCACATTTCAGAGCACCATGCTATCTACTTTTTTACTTTATTTGAATTGTGATTTACAGTATTTCTCCACAGAGGAACACAGCGCATTGCACTGCATTGTGGTGGCACGTGGTGCCTTCCAGTGTGCTGCGGTAAAATACAATATCACACCAGCACTCTTTTCACTGTGTCTTTGCACTAATCTGCTTTTTTTTTTTGTGCAGAAAAACGTCATTGCAGAGTGAAACTGTACCCTTTGGGTTCCAACAGGCGTGGAGGCTTTGCTTTACTGCTTGGCTGCTTGCAATGCATTCTATGGGAGGTCAATGAGGGTCCACCCACATTCCAGAGCAGGGGTCTCCAAACTTTCTAAACAAAGGGCCAGTTTATTCTCCAAACTTTAGAGGGGTCGGACTGTGGCCCGTGGAAGTAGAACATTTCCTTTTAGATGGTGTAAATAATGTCCCATGATTGGTATTCGAGGGAGTAATAGTGCACCATCATTGGTGTCAGTGGGAGGAATAGTGTGCCATCATTGGTGTCGGTGGGAGGAATAGTGTGCCATCATTGGTGTCGGTGGGAGGAATAGTGTGCCATCATTGGTGTCGGTGGGAGGAATAGTGTGCCATCATTGGTGTCGGTGGGAGGAATAGTGTGCCATCATTGGTGTCGGTGGGAGGAATAGTGTGCCATCATTGGTGTCGGTGGGAGGAATAGTGTGCCATCATTGATGTCGGTGGGAGGAATAGTGTGCCATCATTGGTGTCGGTGGGAGGAATAGTGTGCCATCATTGGTGTCGGTGGGAGGAATAGTGTGCCATCATTGGTGTCGGTGGGAGGAATAGTGTGCCATCATTGGTGTCGGTGGGAGGAATAGTGTGCCATCATTGGTGTCGGTGGGAGGAATAGTGTGCCATCATTGGTGTCGGTGGGAGGAATAGTGTGCCATCATTGGTGTCGGTGGGAGGAATAGTGTGCCATCATTGGTGTCGGTGGGAGGAATAGTGTGCCATCATTGGTGTCGGTGGGAGGAATAGTGTGCCATCATTGGTGTCGGTGGGAGGAATAGTGTGCCATCATTGGTGTCGGTGGGAGGAATAGTGTGCCATCATTGGTGTCGGTGGGAGGAATAGTGTGCCATCATTGGTGTCGGTGGGAGGAATAGTGTGCCATCATTGGTGTCGGTGGGAGGAATAGTGTGCCAGCATTGGTGTCGGTGGGAGGAATAGTGTGCCAGCATTGGTGTCGGTGGGAGGAATAGTGTGCCAGCATTGGTGTCAGTGGGAGGAATAGTGTGCCAGCATTGGTGTCAGTGGGAGGAACAGTGTGCCAGCATTGGTGGGAGGAACAGTGTGCCATTATTGGTGGGAGGAACAGTGTGCCATTATTGGTGGGAGGAACAGTGTGCCATTATTGGTGGGAGGAACAGTGTGCCATCATTGTCTGTCAGTGGCAGGAACTATATCCCACTGTTGCTGACAGTGGGGGAGAATAATTCCCCAAGGGCCTGATAAAAGTAAGCAGAGGGCCACAGTTTGGAGACGGCTGTTCCAGAGCATCAGATGGTGAAGGACAGCGCCATCTGCTAAGGGAAATAAAAAAAGGGAAAGTATTTATTAACACCCCCCCCCCCTTCCCGCCCAGGCAAATAAGTATTTAACCCATGCAGCACCGGGAGATCTCGCTGCATAGGTAAATGTAACGGCAAACCTCAGTGGGGAAAAAAAATTAAGGTCACTGACCTGAATCTCAAAACTGGCTCAACAGAATCACAATTGTGGTTAGCCATTTACTAATATATTTTGTAATTCCTAACATGGGTGCATTTGTTTAAAATGTAGTATTAGTTTCATTTTAGGATTCTACAATGGCTACCCAAGATGAAAGCCACCTCCCTTTTGCTGATACGTTTGATGAGGACGAAGCTGAGAGGGACTTTCTTCTATCCAAGCCCACTTGTTTCCTTATTGTTGGTAAACCAGTAAGTAATGTCTTAATGACTAATTATAATACATGAAAAATATTCTATGCTTGGCTTTCTTTTTCAGAAGTTGCTTTTTTATAATGCATAAAATTGTGGCCCATCGCCTTAGTTATGGAAGTCTTGAATATGACCTAGACTAAGGTGACCAGATTTTTTTTTTATGAAATCCGGGGACATTTTTTTTTTACTAGTAATAGTGGCAATCAGCGACTCTGTCCATCGCTGCAGCCCGCCTTACAGCCTGTCAAGTCTTACTCTCTAGGCCCCGGCTACTACTGGGGGGGGAGGAAGATCACTCCACCAGGGAAGGCAAGAAGTTTAGCAGGCAGGTGGCTGCCCGGGACTTGAGCCAAGGCAGAAGAACATGCGAGCGGAGCTGAATGGGTATGCACCTGAAACTGAAGAAATATTCCCTCCACTCCGACCAGCACACGATCATCAGAAAGGGGTACAGATAATGGGGAAAAAAATACACCCCTCTAAGCTAGCGGAGTGGTGGAGCGAGGTGTGTAATTTTAGATTTTTTTTTTTATTCTGCACTGACTGCCTTTGAAATTGCCCTAGCCAATGTTCAAATCCAATCCGGGGACAAAACCGGGGACAGACTTGGTCTGGGGACAGTGTCCTCAATCCGGGGACTGTCCCCTGAAACCAGGGACGTCTGGTCATCCTAACCTAGACTACTGCAAGAGCTCATGTTTCTAATTCTAATTTGAATAATCATAAGGCTTAATGCACACGGTACGTTATAATATTTAAAAAATGGCAATAGCTTAGCAGTGAGTTCAACTGTTTTCAGCGCTTTTGCAATTGAGTTTTTTCAGCATTTTTTTTTTTTTGTTTCATGCCGCTTACACACGATCATTTTTCGGGTTGTAAAAAACAACGTTTTTTAAAAATGTAATTTAAAACGATCCTGTGTGGGCTTCAGAGCATTTTTCGGTTTCTGAAAAACGAAAAAAAAAATTCTAACATCTCTATTTTTCACGACGTTCTAAACAATGTCGTTTTTCGGGTTGTAAAAAATGATCGTGTGTGAGGGCTTTAACGATGTGAAAAACCTGCGCATGCTCAGAAGCAAGTTAAGAGACGAGAGCGCTCGTTCTGGTAAAACTACCGTTTGTAATGGAGTAAGCACATTCATCACGCTGTAACAGACAGAAAAGCGCAAATCGTCTTTTACCAACACGAAATCGGCTAAAGCAGCCCAAAGGGTGGCCTTATCCGTATGGAACTTCCCCTTTATAGTGCCGTTGTACGTGTTTTACGTCACCGCACTTTCCTAGAGCATTTTTTTTTCACGATCGTGTGTGAGGCAACTTCGTTTTAATGATGAAGTTGAAAAAAGCGTCTTTTTTCTAGAGCCTGAAAGACGTTGTTTTTTACAACCCTAAAAATGGTCTTTGAGCTTTATCTGCGTTTTTCAAAGTTTTTAGGTGTTTTTTGACGATCGATCGTTTTTACAGTTGAAAAATTCCTTTCAGAACCCACCAGTGTGTTTTTTTTTTTTTTTTTTTTTTTTAACAGCCAAAAACAGTTGATAACGGTTTGTGTGCATGGACACATAGCATATCATGCTGGAGAGTTTGAAAAAAAAAAACGTCTAAAGCCAAAAACGTCCAGTGTGCATGAGGCCTAAAGGAAATGGGAAGGGAATCTTCTTTTTTTTTTTTTTTTTTATAATTTTCTTTAAATTTAGTAATCAAGGCTGGCCATACACGGTGCAAATATCTATACCACATTTATACCACAGGTTGCAAGGAAAAAAATTGCACAATTCCCCCATCAACACACAGTGCTGTCAGGAATTGGCAAATGCCTCCCCACTGGGAAAAGACAGTGATTATCGCTAGCCACTATATCAGCCACTAGGCCGGAAAACTGTCCGCTAGGCCGCACACACGGTCGAACATGTCCGGAAACTGGTAGTTTAGTTCTACTTTAATTTAATTAATTCAAGTGTATCTTCAAGGAACAATGATAGAGCGATAACATAAAGTTATTAGCGCAGGCAGGAGCTGATGTATATTGGATGTCTAAAAAAAGAAAAATATTATACCGAACAGTGAGTCAAGCCTGGTAAAATATTTGTATTTCTCCTATCATTTTCCTGGACGGCACACCTGAGAGATGAGGGCTCCTTCCCACAGGAAACACAATCAATTGACAGCTTGCTATAAGTCCCTACCCTTCCCCTTGATCCCCAGTATTTATTGTGTTTCTCCAGAACACAGCGACATGTTTGTTTTGTTTAAAGACCAAATGACCGCGGAGGGTCTGATGGTACCCTTGTTGAGACAGGTTCTAGGGAGGCCGGGGAAAGCTGAACTAACCTGTAGGCTCGGTCCTTCTCAAAGGTCGGCCCAAGTGCGCACCAGCGCCCTGGCTGCAGGGAGTGCGTGCCATCGCTGTATAAAACCACCGCCTTCGGCCGGTCTCTTCACTTCCAGGTTCCCTATTGCAGGAAGCACTGCACTCCAAGACTTGTTCTAGATACAACCACATCACAGGAAGCGGGCGGCGGCGGAGGTACAGCACAACCTGAAAGTGGTAGAAACGCCGGGAGACAGCGTGGAGAGCAGCGTGGAACAGAGCAAGTCGGTGGATAGTGGTCGGCTCGCTCTACTAGCCCCTCTAGCAGTACCAGCAGCCCAGAACCCAACCAACCTCCTCATGGAACAAGAGGAAGGGAAGGCGACTACAACTGCAGGCAGATCCAGTCGGGGCCCAGTGAGTACAACCCCCCCCCCCCCCTTGGAAAGGGAGAAGGGAAGGGGGTGATAGTTCTGGCTTCCAGGGGTCTGAGAATCCCTGGGCCAGCCAGAACAGGACTGGGATTCACCATTCACTTTACCCTTTCAGTTAAGGGGAAGACCGAGTAATGTACATGTGTTATATCTGTTGTCTTACAGAGCCCAGGAGGCTCCAGATAAACAACCCCATTCCGCTACAGGGCATAGCTCCTGAAAAAATAAAAATGTAGGTGCTGTAAGGATAAACTCCCACTCAAAGCCCTTTTGTTATATATACATTAATAATTTAGCAGGGAAGGAGGCTTCTACAATGATGAGAAAATGTCTAATCTATGAAGACGGAAATGCTGGCAACAGTCAAAGCTTCAGTGAAGCCGCAAGGCAGTCAGTAACCAGGGTCCTGAAATAGAGGCGCTTATCCCTAGAGAAGTTGCGTCCTCCCAGGAAAGCCTCTTCGGAGTGGGACCTAGTGCCCTTCTCCCACCCTCACAATTGCTCCCTCTAGCCCAGGTAGAGGAAGAAGAGGACAGGGAGGATATGGAAAGCCAGACCAGGTCAGAACACAGCTCAGAGGGGGAGTTGGATCTCGACCTGTTAAGCCAGACTTGGGCGAATGCAAGGTTAAGGAGATGCCTCTTTACACTAGAGGATCTGGATGGACTCCTGCAGGCAATATAGGCCACTGAGGAGATTACAGAAGCCCCTAGAATAACCTCAGCATATAGGTATATAGGGGGCTGAGCAAGGCTCAATCCAGGGATTTCCCACTCCATCAATCCCTAAAGGATCAGGGCCAGCTGCTATGAATCTGGCAGGTAGCTCACAATGGTGCATTTAGAGGTTTTTAGCTCTTAAAAGCCTTCCTCCTAAATGTTTACCAATTGGGTGGGGTGGCACAGTAAGGGGGCACCCTTGTGAACATTTTATACTTCAGGGGGTTGCTTATTTTGTGCAACATCTCCACACGTTCCAACCTATTTCCTCTTTGCACTGCTGCTATATCTATCAGTGTGTAAGAGTTAATCAAAACCTTTTGTGGCTTGGGCTACAACCCACCTGTGGGCTGTATGAGAAGCATAAAATGCTATCCTGCAACCCTTAATTGAGGGGTTCCTGGTGTAAACCTCTATGCTAAAGCTACATAAACTAGCCTGTATTTAGTGTGAAGCCCTACAGGTGTCTGATTGCCTCCAGGCTAAGATTGTGATCACCTCTTCCTGAGAGACTTAATTGATCTCGGTCTCTGCTCGTTCAGGCCTTAGACCAGGGGTACCCAACCAGTGGCCCGCGGAGCCCTCTGATGTGGCCCTCGACCTCCTGCTCTGGCATGGCAGGTTGCCCAGATTGTGGGTTGCTGACCCACCATCCCAGAGCATCAGTGTTGTGAATCAAGCGGCTGCAGAGCAGAGCCACATACGCAGATGTATTTTGTAAAGCACCAACTCCTGTCGTATAGGTGGAGTGATTTCAAATGCACTCTACCTGGGACTGGGACAGCAATAGCTGGCGATACCTGAATGGAAGTCTGTTATTTAAAGGTAAGTTTATTACTAAAATCAAAGTGTATATAAGGGCATATCTGTTCCAGAGGTTACTGGGCTGCTTTCAAATCCAACTGCAGGTGCACTGCAGAACACCTGTGGGTTACCTGCACTTTTCTATAGACTTATACCATAATGCAGGTGTGGTGCACTTTCTGAAGTGCACCAAACCCACAGGATATACTAGAAGTCCATGGCAAAGTGCCGCTAACCCACAGAAAAGCCACAGGTGCACCCTTGTGTGGGTAAACCACAGCTCATCAGTGTAAAAGCAGCCTTAAGCCCCTTTGACATGATCAGTCTGACACAATCGGACCCTCTGGCATAGCTCCCAACTGTCCCTGATATTGAGGGACTGTCCCTGATTTGGAGCAATGTCCCTCTGTCCCTCATTCCTCATCATTTGCCCCTCATTTTGGTCTGATCTATATAGATGTATATAAAATGTCCTTTTTATCTATCAAAAAGTGCTTTTCTGCGCTAAACCTTTCATCTGATTTCTAAATTGCTGCATTTGTAAATCCAATATAAAGCCAATATAAAGGAATAGTAGTGGTCAAAAAAGCACTTGTGGGTTTAACCAATCTTGTGTTAAGGGGTGTGACCTGTGCCTGCATGCTTATGCTAAGTGTCCCTCATTCCCATCTCAAAAAGTTGGGAGGTATGCCCTGGTCACCTCTTTTTAGCCACAGATGTTAAATGGACTTGTGGCCATATACCCACCTATCTCCAATTCAATCTGATAAAGGGGGGATCTGTCCCCTTCCATCTGGGCAGATCAGAGGGGCCCATAGAGTATAGTGGGCAGTGTCTGCATATGCAGAGTGGACATGGACCTGTCATTCGCCCCCTCCGCTTGTGGCCCGCGACCGGTGACCAAGCCGCTTAAGTGGCCCTCGCTCTCCAAAAGGTTGGGCACCCCTGCCTTAGATGCTTGGGAGGCTTGGACTCATTCCCACCTATGTGTGGGCTAGCTACACCTACTCAGACTTATGCTGTAGTAGAATAGCATCTACCACTACTGTGGTATAGTCGCACACCTCAGACTTCCATTATTTAAAACTACCATGTACCTTTACTAGTGGGTGAAGGATTAATATCTGGAGTTCAGGCTATGCCTAGGATACATTGTTGGTCTGACCACACATCAGAAATGCACAACATTGGAAGTTTGTTTTGTGTCTTTTCTGTTATATAACTATCTTATGGCTCACTAGAAATGCATTATTGATTGTGTGACTGTACACTGTTGCTTATCAGAAACGCTTAACATTGAATTGTTAGTGAAACTTCTATTATATAACCGTACACTATTGCTAATCGAAAATGCACAACATTAAATTGTCAGTGACATTTCTGTTGGTTATATGAATGTACAAGGTTGCTATTCAGAAATGCACAACATTGTATTATTGTTGGTGACATTTATGTTGGTTAGATGGCTGTACAAGTTTTCTAATCAAACGCACAACTGGTATTATTGGTAGTGACATTTCTGTGGGTTATGTGACTGTACACAGTTGCTGTTCAGAAGCGCACAGCATTGAGTTTCTTTGCTAGTGACATTTCTGTTGGTTAGATGACTCTACAAGGTTGCTATTAAACGCATTGAGTTGTCAGCGACATTTCTGTTTATGTAGCATTACCCCCAGTGGAGCTGCTGGATTTTTGGGCGGCGTGTTACCTCATGGCTCCTCCAAATTCTCTAGGGGTGAATGGTGCGTATGTGCATAAACAGAAGTAAAGGAATGTCCACGACAGGTGCTCTCTTGCTGTGCTCTTTATTACCCAGCCGGGTAAAAACAATAAAACTTGTGGTGAGGAAAGTTAAGTTGAAAGGAGGAAGAATAGCAGATTCAGGCGTAATGATAGGAAACTCCCGCCGGAGTGGGTTTAGTGTACCCGGACAGGCCTCTCACTGACCTGGCAGCTGGAGTGTAACTCGGACAATTATAGGAATAAGTCTCTGCCACAGACCCTCCTTGGTGAACTTGAACTTAGGAGAAAGTCTCTGCCACAGATCCCTCTCAAAGAGCCTCAGAAGATACCTCTGGCACAGGTCCCCTCTGGGTAGAATTCTTGGAGATATGCCTCCTTGGTTGAGTTAAGTCTGGATCTCCTTCAACTTGTCGCCCAGGTACCAACTGACAGGTGATCAGTCCTGCAGTGCCCGGCTACCTGTGTTCCCAGTGGTTTTGTACAAGCCCTATTGGACCGCCAGCCTCTCAATGGCGCTTCTCAGACCGAACAGCACCCAGCTTGGGATCTTCAAAAGAGGGAACCCAGTTGCTCACTGGATTCCCATCGCTGGTTCAGATGCTCCGGGCCAACATGGTCCCAGAGCCAGGAACACCGCGTGGCACGCACGCCCCCCGGCCCGGTAGGCCATAACGCCGGTGGCGCCGTGATGTGACCACCCTAAAGGTGGGTGCCACACTGGACGAAGAAGAACCCAGAACCAATGACGTCTGTCTCATAAATGCCCCTCCCCAGCTTGCACAGCGAGGATAAACTCTTGTGATTGGCTGCTGGGAAGAGCACCCAAACCTCAACTCCGCTGCTGCCACCTGCAGTACCGGGGCTGGAAGAACCCCCCCGATACAGCAGAATGACCCACAGCACAGCCAAGCTGAGACAGAGGCCCTATTCTCACACCTAACAATCAGGATCAGAGTCCAACTGTACTCTGATCTATACTTAAATTTGACTAGCACCAGTACTATAAAGTAAATGGGCGCTACACATATATAACTGTACAAGTTTTCTAATCAGAAACGCACAACATGGTATTATTGGTAGTGACATTTCTATGGGTTATGTGACTGTACACTGTTGCTATTCAGAAATTTACAGCATTGAGTTTTTTTGCTAGCGACATGTCTGTTGGTTATATGACTGTGCAGTGTTGCTAATCAGAAGTGCACAACGTTTAATTATTATTAGTGATGTTTCTGTTTTATGTTAATCAGAAGTGTGTTGGTGTCACTCTCTGCCGGTTATGACTGCATGTGGTCCAGTACCAGCAATACACAACTGAGGTTGCATGTGTCTTTTCTGTTGTCATACTGGCTATGCGACTGCATTTTCGTGATCATCAGAAATGCACAATATGTGTTTGTAAAATTTCTGTTGGTTATATGACCGTACTTCGTTCGGTATCAGGAATACACAACACCAAAGCCGTTCTTGTCCTGTCATGCATCTATTACCTTAGCTTGCTGTACTTCATAAAAACACAGCAGTGGAAGGTGTCTGTGTCTTCTCTGTTTTTCATATTAATTGCTCAGAAAAACACTGCATTTGCTAGTGTCCTTTCTGTTGGATGTATGACCTTAACTTATTAAGCTTCAGAAGCACACATTTGAAGTTTGTCCTTTCTCTTTGCTTAGGTTATATGGTATGTTAATACGTATTTGAATTACACAACATTTTACGTTTGGTTTGTGTCTTCTCTGTTCTACAGGTGACTGTATATCAGAAAATACAACAGTGAAGGCTTGGTGTGTCTTCCTGTTTTGTATTCTGCCCTGTACACACGATCACTTTTTGTGATGAAATGAAATGACATTTTTAAAAATGTCATTTAAAATGATCGTGTGTGGGCAAAACATCATTTTTTGTCTTCTGAAAAACGACCAAAAAAATATTAGAACATGCTTCAATTTCTTATGTCATTTTTTGTGTCATAAAAAATGATCGTGTGTGGGCAAAAACGAAGTTTTAAATCCGCACAAGTTATGAGACGGGAGGTAAAACCATTCATAATGGATTAAGCACATTCATCACGCTGTAACAGACAAAAAAGCACGAATCGTCTTTTACTAACAAGTAACCAGCTAAAAGCAGCCTCAAGGCGAATAGAACTTCCCCTTTAGCGAGGAAAGGGTATTGGAACCCATGGATAGAGAGTGCTGCACACCCCTGATATGTCTGAGAAAAGAGAAAATTACCCCTAGGGGCTTTGTGCTGCAGCAAGGAATAGAAACGTACCAAAAAATATATAAAAGTATAAATTTATTTAAATATGTTGTACGGAAAAAGCCCCAAACAGTAGGGACTCAAGATATGAACTTGGTAAAAAACATAAGTCATACATGGCAAATAAAAACACAAGGTAGAACAAGTACAGACATAGCATAACAGTACTGTAAGTATACAAATACTATGGGCGAAAAACACCCCTACGCGTTTCGACCTTTTATAAGTAGCGGTCTTCTTCAGGGAGTATTATTATACTTTTATATATTTTTTGGTACGTTTCTATTCCTTGCTGCAGCACAAAGCCCCTAGGGGTAATTTTCTCTTTTCTCAGAACTTCCCCTTTAGAGTGCCGTTGCTTTGTTCATCATTTTTCAAAAACGATGGTGTGTGGGCAACATCATTTTTAATGATGAAGTTGGAAAAATTTTGTTTTTTTTTTCATGATGAAAAATTACATTTTTTTCCAAGACAAAGTGATCGTGTGTACGGGGCATTCCACAAATCTTGAGCTTGCTACCCTTCAGAAATACACGATTTATGGCCTGTATATCTGTGATATTAATTTATATATTTGTAACTTTTATTTCAGACCTTATTTTCCATGCACATGGAAGGAACAAGATTTCTGACTGAAAAAAAATCAGTCCTTTACATTCAGTCATGCCAGAGGCATTCCCTAGACCTGAACCCAGTAGGGTTATAGGACACTGGAAGAAGGTCATAAAATCACCTATCATGATTTTTTAGTAAGAACTAGGGAGTTGTGCTCATGGGAGTTTTTGGCTTGAAGATGCAGCATCAGAAATCTGACCGGTTCACCCAATTCGATTAAGTTTACAGCTCCGCAGGTATCTTTCATGTCACCCCCTTGGATGAACTGGATGTAGCTAACCAATATTGATATTTTTCTCCTCCTATTGAATTAATTCCCTGTAGTAGGGATCTGCTTAAAACTTAACACTCATTGGTACCAAGAGGCACCAATTGGTGCTTGGAGTGGATTATGGTCTCAGACACCTGATATATTTATGAAATGGTTACTCTGTTCTTACCAGGCTCCTTTCTGCTTAGTTTTAACCACTTAAGGACCGCCTCCTGCACATATACGTTGGCAGAATGGCACGGCTGGGCACAAGCACGTACAGGTACGTCCTCTTTAAGTGCCCAGCCGTGCGCCCGCGACCCGGTCTGAAGCTCCGTGATCGCGGGACCCACGGACCCGATCGCCGCTGGAGTCCCGCGATCGGTCCCCGGAGCTGAAGAACGGGGAGAGCTGTGTGTAAACCAATTTTGTTTGGGAGCCACGTCACACGACCGTGCAATTGTCAGTTAAAGCGACGCAGTGCCGAATCGCAAAAACTGGCCAGGTCCTTTAGCTGCCTAAAGGTCCGGGTCTTAAGTGGTTAATGCAGGGTTATAAGGAACCTGGGGATATATAACACTTTCACATCTGACATGTCGGAATTCAGATGGGAAGAAAACCAGAATTTGAATATGCTTGATTACATGCATGTCCAGTCATCTGAGCCCAGGGAATAAGCTTCCCTTAATCTATTATCCTTAAGTGGCTTTTTCCTTTTTACCATGGCTATGGCAAACAAATAAAAAGGGACCCACAAGGGTTGTCTGTCAGGAAGCCTTTTTCTAAATTGTTCTCCTGAACAGAATAGTAGTTTAAAACCAGATGTTCTTTGTTGACCAAAGTAGTTCCTTATTTCACAGAACAAATCTGATTAGTCAATTTGGTGGTCCTATGCAGCAGTTAGAGACTTTATAGACCACGATTGCTAGAAGGTTGACAGTCAATCTTTCTATCTTAAAGATAAAATCTGAGAGCCTGTGAATTTAAGAGCCCATGCCACCTAGATCCTGCATCCGAAGAGAAGGCAGAGGCATAGGTGGAGCAGACCTGCAGGTCAGTTGCATAAGGTGGAGGTAAAAAAAAATTCAAGCAAAAATCTGGCATTTAGCAGAAAAGCCTTGCAGGCAGGGGATCCCACCCTAAAGTAGGCCTGTGTTTTTTTTATTATCCTCTCAGGTGTGCCGTCCTGCAAGGTGATAGGAGAAAAACCTACGTTGGACTTACCGGTAACGGTATTTCTACGACCCTTCCAGGCCTACTTCCCGCCGTATGTGGAGGGAAAGATAAGCTAAACGCTAGGTGGTAAGTACCTATATGGAACGATGTCCCTTGTGAACCAGTTCGGGATTACTTTATTACTTACTGGGGATCAAGGGGAAGGGTGGGGACTTAGAACAAGCTGTCAATTGATTGTGTTTCCTGTGGGGAGGAGCCCTCATCTCTCAGGTGTGCCGTCCTGGAAGGTTCGTAGAAATTCAGTTACCGGTAAGTCTAACGTAGTTTTTTTTTTTTTTTTAGACATCTAATATACATCAGATCCTGATGAGTGGCAATATAGGCCAAGAAACACGTCGCGCTTCAGATGCCACAATTATTTTCAATCAATGTAGCTTTATATAATCTGTACCCACTGTTTTACTTGCTATATTTTAAAACAAACTAATCGTGATGGATTATGAGCTATGAAATACTGTGCCTTTTTATGTATTGTGTAATCATTAAATACAACATTATCAAACCCATTCAGCTAATTTTTACTTCCCATTTTTTCATGCTTCATCTAAAGTCCCAACCTTTTTTTTTTTTTTTTTATTTTGCACATACATTAACTTTACATTTAACTATATTAATTTCAAGTACTTATATAGCACCATCAATTTACAGAGCACTTTACATATACATTGTACATCAGTCCCTGTCCTCGAGGAGCTTTCAATCTAAGATCCCTAAACTCGCATTCATACATACTAGGGCCAATTTACATAGGAGACAATTGCCCTACCAGAATGTGTTTCGAGGGTGGGAGGAAACCTATGCAGCCACAGGGTAGAACAGGAGTAGGCAACCTCTGCCCTCCAGCTGTTTTGAAACTACAAGTCCCATGAGACATTGCAAGACCCTGACAATACCAGGCATGACTCCTAGAGGCATGATTAAGGAGATTTGTAGTTTCGCCACAGCTGGAGGGCCAAGGTTGCCTACCCCTGGGGTAGAACATGCAAACTGCAGGCAGGGAGTGCTGTGGTCAAATTCGAACCAGCCACCCTTTTGCTGCTAGGCAAAAGTGATAATCATTACACCACTGTGTTGTCCTGTTACTTAGTTTTAAGTTATCGTAACTTGTAACTTACTGAATTTTTTTTGTTGGTAAAATGTATTTGATATATGTTTGAAGGTTATTATAGTAAAATAATATATATATTTTTTTTCTAAAGGAATACTCTCATGAAACAGGCTTTCAAAACAAATGAACTTTTATTATTTATAAAGTGTTACAAATGTAATGTTAAAGCAGCATTAACTGTAATTGTAAACAAAAAGAAAAAATGCCTGTTTCTTGGCTAACTAATCAAACTGAAACACATACGTGTGTGTGTGTGTGTGTGTGTGTGTGTGTGTGTGTGTGTGTGTGTGTGTGTGTGTGTGTGTGTGTGTGTGTGTATACAGTATACCTGTAAAGAACATAGAATACAGAATGTATTAACTTTTTTATCATTTTTACTGGTAATGTTTTTTTTTTTTTTTACGGGATTATGGCGGACAAATCTGACCCCAAATTACACTTTTTGGGGACCAGTGACTTTATTACATTGATGCTATAAAAATGCACTGCTCAATGTATAAATGACACTGGCAGGGAAGGGGTTGACAATAGGGGGCGATTCGATTGAGGGGTTAAGTTTGTTCCCTGGGTATGTTCTAACTGTAGGTGGGATGGGCTACCAGGGACATGACAGATGGCTATTCCCGATCACTGGGAACAGAAGATCGTTTTGCCTCAGTACACTGCAATCGTGGGTCGTCAGCTATCTCCTGTTCAAAAACAGTTGTACACTTACGGCGGTATGCACAGGAGAGCCAAGCAGTTATAGTGTGAACTTTTGAAGATAGATTCCTCACATCTAGCTCAAAAAAGATCTTCTGGAAAAACTTCAAAGGTATATTTTTTCCTTATCAAAATATTTTATTGATTTGGATGAACAAGTAAATACAAGCAATTGTAATAAATAATACAACAGTAATCAAACCATGTTTAACATAAATGGTAGAATTTTAAGGTCCACTAAGTAGCTACTGTTAGGTAGGTTATTTGACCATTTTAGAAAAGAAAAGTAAATTAGTTAATATAACTAAGAATAATTAACTATGATTGAAATAATACTACCATATAGAGCAGGGGTGGGCAATTATTTTTTCGATGGGGCCACATGAGAAACTAAAAATATTTTGGAGGGCCGGGCCAAAAGGCTAAACTCAATACTGCATAAAATCAATTGTATTTCTTTATAAAAAGCAGTAAATATCATTGTTGGAAAACTGGTACGAGTACTTGTTATAGACATGGCACAGGAGGGGGACAGAGGCTGGGGACATGGCACAGGAGGGGGACAGAGGCTGGGGACATGGCACAGGAGGGGGACAGAGGCTGGGGACATGGCACAGGAGGGGGACAGAGGCTGGCGACATGACACAGGAGGGGGGACAGAGGCTGGGGACATGACACAGGAGGGGGACATGGCACAGGAGGGGGACAGAGGCTGGGGACATGGCACAGGAGGGGGACAGAGGCTGGGGACATGGCACAGGAGGGGGACAGAGGCTGGGGACATGGCACAGGAGGGGGACAGAGGCTGGGGACATGGCACAGGAGGGGGACAGAGGCTGGGGACATGGCACAGGAGGGGGGACAGAGGCTGGGGACATGGCACAGGAGGGGGGACAGAGGCTGGGGACATGGCACAGGAGGGGGGGACAGAGGCTGGGGACATGGCACAGGAGGGGGGACAGAGGCTGGGGACATGGCACAGGAGGGGGGACATGGCACAGGAGGGGGGACAGAGGCTGGGGACATGGCACAGGAGGGGGGACAGAGGCTGGGGACATGGCACAGGAGGGGGGACAGAGGCTGGGGACATGGCACAGGAGGGGGGACAGAGGATGGGGACATGGCACAGGAGGGGGGACAGAGGCTGGGGACATGGCACAGGAGGGGGGACAGAGGCTGGGGACATGGCACAGGAGGGGGGACAGAGGCTGGGGACATGGCACAGGAGGGGGACAGAGGCTGGGGACATGGCACAGGAGGGGGACAGAGGCTGGGGACATGGCACAGGAGGGGGACAGAGGCTGGGGACATGGCACAGGAGGGGGACAGAGGCTGGGGACATGACACAGGATGGGGACAGAGGCTGGGGACAGGCAGCCACTGTTTAATCAATAACAATTGATTAAACAGTGGCTGCATGTGATGGCACAGTGGCTGCGTGTGATTGGCACAGTCGCTGCATGTGATTGGCACAGTGGCAACAATTGATTGCACAGTGGCTGCGTGTGATGGGCACAGTGGCTGCGTGTGATTGGCACAGTGGCTGCGTGTGATGGGCACAGTGGCTGCGTGTGATGGGCACAGTGGCTGCGTGTGATGGGCACAGTGGCTGCGTGTGATGGGCACAGTGGCTGCGTGTGATGGGCACAGTGGCTGCGTGTGATGGGCACAGTGGCTGCGTGTGATGGGCACAGTGGCTGCGTGTGATGGGCACAGTGGCTGCGTGTGATGGGCACAGTGGCTGCGTGTGATGGGCACAGTGGCTGCGTGTGATGGGCACAGTGGCTGCGTGTGATGGGCACAGTGGCTGCGTGTTATTGGCACAGTGGCTGCGTGTTATTGGCACAGTGGCTGCGTGTTATTGGCACAGTGGCTGCGTGTTATGGGCACAGTGGCTGCGTGTGATTGGCACAGTGGCTGCGTGTGATTGGCACAGTGGCTGCGTGTAATTGGCACAGTGGCTGCGTGTGATGGGCACAGTGGCTGCGTGTGATGGGCACAGTGGCTGCTTGTGATGGGCACAGTGGCTGCGTGTGAAGGGCACAGTGGCTGCGTGTGATGGGCACAGTGGCTGCGTGTGATGGGCACAGTGGCTGCGTGTGATGGGCACAGTGGCTGCGTGTGATGGGCACAGTGGCTGCGTGTGATGGGCACAGTGGCTGCGTGTGATGGGCACAGTGGCTGCGTGTGATGGGCACAGTGGCTGCGTGTGATTGGCACAGTGGCTGCGTGTGATTGGCACAGTGGCTGTGTTTGGGAACAGTGGCAACAATTGATTGCACAGTGGCTGCGTGTGATTGGCACAGTGGCTGCGTGTGATTGGCACAGTGGCTGCGTGTGATTGGCACAGTGGCTGCGTGTGATTGGCACAGTGGCTGCGTGTGATTGGCACAGTGGCTGCGTGTGATTGGCACTGGCTGCGTGTGATTGGCACAGTGGCTGTGTTTGGGAACAGTGGCAACAATTGATTGCACAGTGGCTGCGTGTGATGGGCACAGTGGCTGCGTGTGATGGGCACAGTGGCTGCGTGTGATGGGCACAGTGGCTGCGTGTGATGGGCACAGTGGCTGCGTGTGATTGGCACAGTGGCTGCGTGTGATTGGCACAGTGGCTGCGTGTGATTGGCACAGTGGCTGCGTGTGATTGGCACAGTGGCTGTGTTTGGGAACAGTGGCAACAATTGATTGCACAGTGGCTGCGTGTGATGGGCACAGTGGCTGCGTGTGATTGGCACAGTGGCTGCGTGTGATTGGCACAGTGGCTGCGTGTGATTGGCACAGTGGCTGCGTGTGATTGGCACAGTGGCTGCGTGTGATTGGCACTGGCTGCGTGTGATTGGCACAGTGGCTGTGTTTGGGAACAGTGGCAACAATTGATTGCACAGTGGCTGCGTGTGATGGGCACAGTGGCTGCGTGTGATGGGCACAGTGGCTGCGTGTGATGGGCACAGTGGCTGCGTGTGATGGGCACAGTGGCTGCGTGTGATGGGCACAGTGGCTGCGTGTGATGGGCACAGTGGCTGCGTGTGAAGGGCACAGTGGCTCCGTGTGAAGGGCACAGTGGCTGCGTGTGATGGGCACAGTGGCTGCGTGTGATGGGCACAGTGGCTGCGTGTGATGGGCACAGTGGCTGCGTGTGATGGGCACAGTGGCTGCGTGTGATGGGCACAGTGGCTGCGTGTGATTGGCACAGTGGCAGCGTGTGATGGGCACAGTGGCTGCGTGTGATGGGCACAGTGGCTGCGTGTGATGGGCACAGTGGCTGCGTGTGATGGGCACAGTGGCTGCGTGTGATGGGCACAGTGGCTGCGTGTGATGGGCACAGTGGCTGCGTGTGATGGGCACAGTGGCTGCGTGTGATGGGCACAGTGGCTGCGTGTGATGGGCACAGTGGCTGCGTGTGATGGGCACAGTGGCTGCGTGTGATGGGCACAGTGGCTGCTTGTGATGGGCACAGTGGCTGCGTGTGATGGGCACAGTGGCTGCGTGTGATGGGCACAGTGGCTGCGTGTGATGGGCACAGTGGCTGCGTGTGATTGGCACAGTGGCTGCGTGTGATTGGCACAGTGGCTGCGTGTGATTGGCACAGTGGCTGCGTGTGATTGGCACAGTGGCTGCGTGTGATTGGCACAGTGGCTGCGTGTGATTGGCACAGTGGCTGCGTGTGATTGGCACAGTGGCTGCGTGTGATTGGCACAGTGGCTGCGTGTGATTGGCACAGTGGCTGCGTGTGATTGGCACAGTGGCTGCGTGTAATTGGCACAGTGGCTGCGTGTGATGGGCACAGTGGCTGCGTGTGATGGGCACAGTGGCTGCTTGTGATGGGCACAGTGGCTGCGTGTGAAGGGCACAGTGGCTGCGTGTGAAGGGCACAGTGGCTGCGTGTGATGGGCACAGTGGCTGCGTGTGATGGGCACAGTGGCTGCGTGTGATGGGCACAGTGGCTGCGTGTGATGGGCACAGTGGCTGCGTGTGATGGGCACAGTGGCTGCGTGTGATGGGCACAGTGGCTGCGTGTGATGGGCACAGTGGCTGCGTGTGATGGGCACAGTGGCTGCGTGTGATGGGCACAGTGGCTGCGTGTGATGGGCACAGTGGCTGCGTGTGATGGGCACAGTGGCTGCGTGTGATGGGCACAGTGGCTGCGTGTGATTGGCACAGTGGCTGCGTGTGATTGGCACAGTGGCTGCGTGTGATTGGCACAGTGGCTGCGTGTGATTGGCACAGTGGCTGTGTTTGGGAACAGTGGCAACAATTGATTGCACAGTGGCTGCGTGTGATGGGAACAGTGGCTGCGTGTGATTGGCACAGTGGCTGCGTGTGATTGGCACAGTGGCTGCGTGTGATTGGCACAGTGGCTGCGTGTGATTGGCACAGTGGCTGCGTGTGATTGGCATAGTGGCTGCGTGTGATTGGCACAGTGGCTGTGTTTGGGAACAGTGGCAACAATTGATTGCACAGTGGCTGCGTGTGATGGGCACAGTGGCTGCGTGTGATGGGCACAGTGGCTGCGTGTGATGGGCACAGTGGCTGCGTGTGATTGGCACAGTGGCTGCGTGTGATTGGCACAGTGGCTGCGTGTGATTGGCACAGTGGCTGCGTGTGATTGGCACAGTGGCTGTGTTTGGGAACAGTGGCAACAATTGATTGCACAGTGGCTGCGTGTGATGGGCACAGTGGCTGCGTGTGATGGGCACAGTGGCTGCGTGTGATGGGCACAGTGGCTGCGTGTGATTGGCACAGTGGCTGCGTGTGATTGGCACAGTGGCTGCGTGTGATTGGCACAGTGGCTGCGTGTGATTGGCACAGTGGCTGCGTGTGATTGGCACAGTGGCTGCGTGTGATTGGCACAGTGGCTGTGTTTGGGAACAGTGGCAACAATTGATTGCACAGTGGCTGCGTGTGATGGGCACAGTGGCTGCGTGTGATGGGCACAGTGGCTGCGTGTGATGGGCACAGTGGCTGCGTGTGATGGGCACAGTGGCTGCGTGTGATGGGCACAGTGGCTGCGTGTGATGGGCACAGTGGCTGCGTGTGAAGGGCACAGTGGCTCCGTGTGAAGGGCACAGTGGCTGCGTGTGATGGGCACAGTGGCTGCGTGTGATGGGCACAGTGGCTGCGTGTGATGGGCACAGTGGCTGCGTGTGATTGGCACAGTGGCTGCGTGTGATGGGCACAGTGGCTGCGTGTGATGGGCACAGTGGCTGCGTGTGATGGGCACAGTGGCTGCGTGTGATGGGCACAGTGGCTGCGTGTGATGGGCACAGTGGCTGCGTGTGATGGGCACAGTGGCTGCGTGTGATGGGCACAGTGGCTGCTTGTGATGGGCACAGTGGCTGCTTGTGATGGGCACAGTGGCTGCGTGTGATGGGCACAGTGGCTGCGTGTGATTGGCACAGTGGCTGCGTGTGATTGGCACAGTGGCTGCGTGTGATTGGCACAGTGGCTGCGTGTGATTGGCACAGTGGCTGCGTGTGATGGGCACAGTGGCTGCGTGTGATGGGCACAGTGGCTGCGTGTGATGGGCACAGTGGCTGCGTGTGATTGGCACAGTGGCTGCGTGTGATTGGCACAGTGGCTGCGTGTGATTGGCACAGTGGCTGTGTTTGGGAACAGTGGCTGCGTGTGATGGGCACAGTGGCTGCGTGTGATGGGCACAGTGGCTGCGTGTGATTGGCACAGTGGCTGCGTGTGATTGGCACAGTGGCTGCGTGTGATTGGCACAGTGGCTGCGTGTGATTGGCACAGTGGCTGTGTTTGGGAACAGTGGCAACAATTGATTGCACAGTGGCTGCGTGTGGTGGCACAAGTGGCTGCATGTGATGGGCACAGTGACCCCTCCCGGCCCTGCCTACTGTTATCACCGCGGCGGGGAACATTACAGACAGCATTCGTTTGAACAGTTGTTTTCCCCGCCGCGCATAGACACTGCCCCTTGGACGGATCTGTCCAATCGCGAGCAAGGGGGAGTGTCTATGTAACTCCCCCTTGCTCGCGATTGGACAGATCCGTCCAAGGGGGAGTGTCTATGCGCGGCGGGGAAAACAGCTGTTCAAACGAACGCTGTCTGTAATGTTCCCCGCCGCGGTGATTAACCGTGGCGGGGGTGGGCCGGATTAAAAGGTCCGCCGGGCCATATACGGCCCGCGGGCCGTAGTTTGCCCAGGTCTGATATAGAGTATTAGCTTGGACCAGAGTTGTTAAATAGAAAAACACTTCATTACTGTTCTGTAAAAGAATAAAAAATAAAGCCATAGATATAGATATAGATATAGATATAGATATACATATAGATTAGCTCAGATCGTATGGCTTCCTGTCTGAGGGTGTAAAAAGCATTATAGTATTCACAACAGAGTAGGGTAGCACCAAGGCTTTGAAAGTTTGAGATTGCAAATCACTTTTACCGGAGAAGGGTTTTCAGCTACCATAGCATGAGAATTGTGTTAAATAAGTGGTAATCCAAGTATTCCAGGTTTTTTCAAAAGCTGGAATTTGATCTCCTTTCTATTGCTAGCATTTTGGCATGAGACATGAAAAAGTTTAGTCTGGATTCAGTCTCAGATTGTTTTTGCTTAGCCACCGCCGCGACGAGTTGGGTAAGGAGTTTAAATTGTCTAATACAGTCCGGTTTTAGATTGAGCAAGGCTGTGGCTGTGTCAGGTTGCTCATTGAGATTAAACATTCTAGAGGCAACTCCAAATATTTTCTTCCAATATATCTGTGCCAATGGGCAGGACCACGATATGTGCAAGTGGGTGCCCGGATCATGGCATGCCTCGAAAGCATTGCGCCATTTGGTGTAAATTAGGCCAACCTGGAAGGGACGAGGTACCAACAAGTTAAAACCTTATAGTTTGTTTCTATCGCCAGGATTTTTGGAGAGGAAGATTTCGTTGCGGACTAAATTTTAGACCAGTCGGCCATATCAAATGTTCTATCCAGGTCCTCCTCCCATTTACAGGCATATGGGGGTTTATCAAGATCAGGGTAAGATGAAATTTGAGAGTATAAAGAAGATATCATACCTCTTGAGTGGGGATCCTTCAGACAGGCTGATTCAAAGTGTGTGGTATGTGACAGGGAGGTAGTAGTACTTGGTAATGGTGCGTAGAATTTTTTGATCTGGAGATATCTAAAGAGTTCGGAATTTGGTAAATTATAGGTGTCGCAAAGGGTTGGAAATGTGAGGAAGGATGTAGAAGATACTGAGTTACTAAGCCATGTAATGTTCAGAGAGGTCCAAACCTTGAATGATTTGGGAAAGGCCCATGCTGGGTAGAACGAGTTTTTGTTGGACAATGATAATAAAGGGTTGTGCGGAGATTGTAGTTGGTGTTTGAATTTGAGTTTGTCCCATAAAGATAGAAAATATTTGGTGATGGGGTTACGCAGGGTTATGTGTTCCTTGGGGAGGAGCCATAACAAATTGGAGATGGAGTGGGTCACATTCTGTGGCTTCTATTATAACCTATAAGGGTATTTCATGAGTAGCATGATATTTAGAAAGGCTGGCAATGTGTGCAGCTCTATGATAATTTTCAATTCGGAAAACCAAGACCTCCTCTGAGTTTTGATAAATGTAGCATGTGAAGTAATCTTGGGTAATAAGACGGGATTGAGATTGGCAAAACTCTAAATAAGTAAAGTCGTTTTGGGAGAACGGAATATGTGTCCATTGCTGTATAAGTTTTGTAATTTGTTTTAGAATTGGGGGGTTATTTACTGCGAAAAGGTCAGAATAGGAGGCTGTTAGGTGAATTCCTAAGTAGGGAATTGATCTCTCAGCCCAAATGCATGAGAGTGAATGTTTAACCGAATCTAATTCTACTTTGGAGAGGGATATATCAAGGGCTCTGGATTTTTTAGGATTTATTAAAAGGCCTGAAATCATTCCAAATTTGAGGATGGGAAGGAGGTTGGGTCCTGAAACTTGTGAGGAGGACAAAAATAGTAATATGTCATCTGCAAATAAACAAAATTTGTTTATCCAGCAGTTTCTATACCTGTGATTGTCGGGTCAGAATGTATTCGTTGGGCTGATGGTTCCACTAAAAGTGCGAATAAAAGGGGGGAAAGCAGGCATCCCTGGCGAGTTCCTCTTTTCTATATTAAATGGACTAGATTTGTAACCTGCATATTTGACGTATGCAATTGGTTTGTTATAGAGTGCCTCAATCTAGGTCAAAAAGTGGGGACCAAAGCCCCATTTTTGTAATGTATAGCGTAGGTAAGGCCATGATACAGAATCGAAAGCCTTTTTTAAATCAAGAGATGGAAAACAGGAGGGTATATGTTGAGCTTTAGCCATTTGTGCTAGTAATACTGCTCGGCAGGCATTATCGTCCGTTTGGCGTGTTTGCATGAAACCCACTTGATCTTTGTGGATTAGTTTCCCAATTATAGTGTTTAATCTTTTGGCTAAGATTTTAGCTAGAATTTTGATATCTAGATTTAAAAGCAAGATTGGGCGGTAATTTGTACATAGTGTCATGTGAGGCAAGTTTGGGGATCATGCAAACAATGGCTGTTAATGTTTCTTGCCTAAAGGACTTTCCTTCCAGCAGTACGTTTAAAGGCTTCAGCTAAGATCGGTGATAGTGTCTGTGAAGGTTCTATAATATAAAGCGGAGTATGCATCTGGACCTGGTCTTTTATTTAGCTTTAGGTCTTTGATGACATTGGTGACATCCTCTGGTGTAATTTTTTCTAAGACATTCTTTTGGTTAAGGGAGAGTTCTGGTAGATTAATGTCGGAGAAGAAAGTGTCTGCTAATTTTTGATTGAATTTAGAGTGTGAAGTATATAGCGAGGTTAAGTGGGAACTAAATCTCTGGACTATTTTGATAGGGTTACTCGTGAAAACTCGTGAAAACATGGACGGACACGGCTCCTTAAGTCTTGACAAGTGGGTTATGTTCCCTGTTTACAGGAGAGGACTAGGCAGAAACATGTTAAATTGTTATATACATGTTACATTAACAGAGTTGAACAGCCCCGCCCAGGGGGCGGTCCCTCCAGACATAACCGTCCTCACTGCAGCTTGCAGCCTCAGTTTCGTTCTGCCTAGCAAAGGAGATGGACGTATGGCTCCCTTTGGGTCCATCGCCTTGAGGAGAAATTTTATTTTATTTTAATTTTTTCTTAAAGAATCTTCTTTCATTGAAAACTCCCATTGGCGGCCATTTTGCCGAAGCCGTGCTCCGAGGACGTTCGGCGGCCATCTTGGCTGACCCCTAGTGCTGAATCCTATGGTACACACAGGTCCCTCGGATGCCGCAGTCTCCTCACAGTATTTTTTCCTCCCCACACACCGTGTGCTGTGGGCGGATTGCGCACTGGGCAGTCTCCTCCTTGGTGAGTCCCCTGGGATACCCCCGACCAGTGCAGCGAAGGGTGAGTTGCCCTGCATAGGGCATTGGAGCTTCTGTAAAACAATGGCATTTTATATATACACACTATGTGTATGTGTTGCTCTATTGGGGTCAGTATCTGGTCCTTCCCCCACCTGGGATCCCACAGATGTTTTTTTTTTTTACTGTTTGTCCTGGACACCTTGGTGCCAGGGTGAGGGACTGCGGACGGGCAGGGGTCAAAGGAGTGACCCCCCTCCCCCCCCCTCTTATCCCCTGGGGAATGCTCTGTCACAATGGAGCCATGGACCAGATACCTGGGGGTGCAGGATAAGGCACTTAGAGGTGCGCTTCTCACTGCCGTACGGGACTCCCTGTAGCTGGATAGTGCAGCTGGGTTTCCGCTGAGGACTTGGTCTTTTTTGGGATCACACAAATCAGACCGCTCTGTGTAGGTTTTCCTTCTGTGCCCTTCCTTGCTAATTTTTAAAATGCGGAATGTGAAAAGCCACTGAGGGCTTTTGTAGTCCCTCACCGCCTGGTGGCTCGGTGCCCGTTGAGGGGAGCCTTTTAAGAGAGTGGGCTTCTCCGGTGGTTGAGCCTCCGGGGGTCGTGTATAGGTGACCACCCCCCTATTGCGGGACACCCCCGCTTGTATGGATTTGACTGAGAAGATCCGAAGTTCTGACCCTTTCCATGTCTATCATGCTGGGGTCTGTCTTGCGGCCTATTGTGGCCACTACTCTGGATCCCAGTCGCTCACTGAGTGAGCATTTTGCACCATACAGTGGAGTAGCGTCGACTCTCTCCCGAAGTTGTTAGGCTAACGGATCTGCGGGTCCAGGGCCCTGTATATGTCTGATGTTTCACTGGATGCCACGCCCTTGATATCCAGGGCTTTGGTTTCTGAGATGGCGCCTTCTCTGGTTGGAATGCTGGTCTGCTGGCCAGGCCTCTAACATACGCCCTGACTGATTTACCCTTTTTGGGTGGGAGACCTTTGGGTCCTCGCTGGATGACAATATCAAGGATGTCACTGGAGAGAAGAGCGCTCTCCTCCCTCAGGCCTCCAGGGGGGAAGGGGCACCGCCGTGGGCCTGGTCCTTCTTTTTCCCACACCAAAGCGTTCTTTTTTCGTTACTCAGGGGCCGCAGGCGAACCTCCTGGGCCGACAAGGGCTCAGCTGGGGGGCTGATCCGTCCCTGGGTGCGTAAGTTAATTGCGCCGGCACCCAAACCCGCCAATGTATGTAGCTTCCTCTGCCCGTCTCTGAAGTGGGGGGTCGCCTTTGCTGTTAACAGCTCGGTGAACCTCCCTGCTCTCCGACAGTGGGTCTGCAAGGTGGTATCTTCAGGGTACTAGATAGGGTCCCTTCCGATCCACCGAACAGTTTTCTTCCCTCGTGTCTCCCTCTCCCGGCTCGGTCTGCCTTTGAGCAGTATGGGACTTGCTAAGCTGCGGTGTGATTTTATCTTTTCCGCAGGACTAGTGGTTTGAGGGATTCTATCCAAATCCGCTCTCGGTCCCGAGGATGGGCATGGTCCATCCGATTTTGGGCTTCAAGGCCTTTGTGAATGATGGGTAGGTCCGCTCGGAATCCATTCGTTCAGTGGGGTAGCCACTTGCAGTTCAGTGCAGAAGGTCATAGGTACGACCCACCATGGGGCTGCTACCTATATAGCTTTTAGCTGCGCTCCATCCGGGGGACTTTCTGGCGTCCTTGGACACTTATCCTGTCCTTGTTGAGGCAGCGAGGCTTTGCCATCGTGGCTACTTAGACAACTTCCTGACTCAGAGGTTGTGTCTGTGGCTTTTCGGACCCTCCGTGAATTCTTGTGGGTGTTAAACATTTGGAGTCGGCCCTGGTTCCGACTCAGTTTGGAGTGCCTACGACTTCCGAACTCCTCGGTGGCGAAGGTCTTTTTTCCCCCCCTGGAGAACTTGCAGACTCTTCAGTCGGTGGTGATTATTGACATCACGCAATCGGTCTCTCCGTTTGCAAGCAAATTCTAGGTCTGTGGGTAGCCTCCTCCGAAGGCGGTACCGTATGCCCAGTTCCACGCTCGTGTTTTTTTCCAGAGGGAAATTCTGTCCAAGTGGTACGAATCTCTGGTCTCTGAATCATCAGATTCAGGTACGCCACCTAGTCAGTGTCTCTCTGAATTGGTGGCTGGGATCCCTGACTTTTCCGTCCAGGAGGTGTTTTTTTTCCTTTCTGTGGAGATTACAACGGACGCCAACCTCTAGGTTTGTGAGGGCACCTGGGGGGTCCGGTCGGCCCAGAGTCGCTGGACTTGAGTGGACCTACGGCCACACAGACCTATATGCGCCCATTCTCGTCGGATCTCGGTAACTACAGGACCTGGGTGGGAGTCGGCCTGGAAATACCCGGTGCCGTAGACCTTGTCTACCGTTACTTGCCTTAGTACTGTGGGCGGTCAGGCTATGCCTCTCCTCGTGGTCGAGGGGGTTGCAAGGTCTTCTGATCTTGATTCAACCTGACAACGCCACGCCAGTGGCTTCGGGCTACCATCAGGTATGCCGGCAGGCGGGCTACTGGAGTCGCCTGATGTTGAACCAGGACAACTGGTCTTGGCACATGGAGTCAACTCCCTTGCAGGAGGTGAGCCTCGCAGGGCATGGATCTTCTAGCCACTCGTCTCAGCCACAGGGGTATCAAGGTTCGTGGCCAGATCTAGCGATCTGGTACAGATGCGCAAGTTGCGCTGGTGGCCCTGTGGGGTCTGTCTCGGCGACTTTATGCCTTTCCCCCATTGTAGTGGCTTCCCCGGCTGCTCCAGAGTGGAGGCTGAGGAATCCGATTATTTTAATAGCTCCAGATCCTGGGTGTGCCGATTTCGGCCGCCTGGTAGCGGAGGTACCCTGGCGGTTGCCAGGGCAGGAGGTCCTTCTGTCTCAAGGTCCCATACTTCCTCCTGTTGTACAGTCACTGACTTGCTCAACAGGGCTATTGGAAGCCAGACTTTAAGGGCCCGGGTCTGTCCGACTCGGTCACCTCAACAATGCTGAGGGCACGGTAGTCTTCTTGGCCCATCTCTTCCCCCATGAGTTTCTTCGGGAATCTTCCTTTTGGAAACATCAGAGAGATTTTCTCTTGACACTATCTCAGAAGTGGCCCCTTAAGTGGCTTTTACCTCTGTTAGAGGGGTTTCTGAGTTGGCACTCTTGTCTTGCAAGCCGCCATGTTTGATCCTTCATAGCCTTAGGTGGTGGTACGTCCGCGACCTTCCCTTCTTCCGAAGGTGGTTTCTGCTTTTTCGCCGGAATAAGGACATTGTTTCTCACATCCTTCTGTCCTCGGCCGCCGCATCCTACGGAGGTTGTCTTTCATACTTTAGGCGTGGTACGCACTTTGCGGGTATACTAGCCTGCTACGGCTCCGTTTCGGAAGATCTGACTCTTCACATTGAATCAATCCGGTTGGTAGTCTCCACCATTCGGGGAGGAGAACTGCTAGCATCATTTGACATCAAGGATGCATATCTGCATGTACCTATTTTCCCCGCTCACCAGAAATCCCTTAGATTCGTAGTAGAGCAACATCATTATCAGTTTGTAGCCTTGCCCTTCAGTCTGGCTATTGCACCCTGGGTTGGCCCCGCTCCTGGCCAGGTTAAGGGCTCGGGGCATAACAGTTAAAGCATACCTGGACAATCTGCTATTGGTGGATCAGTCAGTAGCCCATTTAAACCAGTCTGTGGTCAGCACAGTCAAGTTTCCGGGATACTTGGGTTGGATTCTCAATCTAAAGAAGTCATCCCTGCGACCAGTGAAAAGGCTGGAGTACTAAGGTCTGGTCATAGATACAGACCAGAGGAAAGTTTTTTGTTTTTGTTTTTTTTGCCCCAAGCAAAAGTCGGCGCTATAAAGGAACTGGTGCAGGTGATCAAGATGTAGAAAGATCTTTGCATGAGGTTGTTAGGGAAGATGGTGGCTTCATTCGAAGCCGTTCTGTATGCCAAATTTCATTCAAGACTGTTACAAAACGGTATCCTCTCTGCTTGGAACAAGAATATCCAAGCTCTGGACTTGCCAATGTTTCTGACCCCAGGGGTGTGTCAGAGCCTCAGTTGGTGGTTGATGTCCAGAAATCTGCAGAAAGGGTAGTCTTTCGTTCCTGTTGCCTGGAAGGTGTTAACAGATGCCAGCCTTTCAGGTTGGGGAGCAGTCCTGGGGGAGATGACTGTCCAGGGCAGGTGGACCAAGAAGACTTTGCCCATTAACTTTCTGGAATTTAAGGTGGCACACCTGGCTCTGAAGACATGGTCGCTCAGGTTCCAATATTCCACCCTTCCTTACAAACGCAAAATTTAAAAGTTTGGCTATTGAATCCCACATTCTAAGGAAACAGGCTTTTGGGTTCAGTGCTGTCTACCCTGATTAATGCTAGGATGTCGGCCTCCAGAGTCATATTTGAGTCTAAAAGGCATTTGTGGCTTGGTGCAAATCCAAGGGTTGGCATCCTCAGAAGTATGTCATAAGTAGGATTCTTGCCTTTCTACAGTTGGGTGTAGATGTGAAGCTAGCTTTGAGTACCATCAAGGGTCGGGTCTCGGCCTTGTCTGTTTTGTTTCAAAGACCGCTGGCTATGCATTCTTTGGTCTTGGCTTTTGTACAAGGGGTAACATGGATCAACCAACTAGTTAAGTAACCCTTGTGTCCATGGGACTTGCATTTGGGTCTGTCGGCATTGCAGAAGCAGCCTTTTGAACCTTTACGCCATATTCCCTTGGTCCTTTTGACAATAAGTATCAGAATCGGCTGCTCTTGTAAAGAGCCATATTTGGTTATTCATAAGGACAAAGTATTGTTGCGTCCTCATCCAACCTTTCTACCTAAAGTGGTGTCGGGTTTTCATTTGAACCAAGAATGTGGTTCACCCTTCATTTTTTTTTTTTCCAGAACCTCGTTCAGCGGAAGTCAGTACATACCTTGGATGTAGTGAGCAGTTAAAAATCTACCTGAAGGCAACTGCTCAGATTTGAAAAACTGATGCTTTGTTTATACTGCCAGAAGGCCCTAGGAAGGGGCAGGCAGCGTAGACCTCTACTATCTTCAAGTGGATTCGACAAGTTATTTTTCAGGCTTATGGTTAGAAAGGGAAAGTTACACCTTTTTTTCAAATTGGAGCGCATTCTACCAGAGCAGTTAGTGCTTCATGGGCGGTGCATCATCAAGCCTCTGACTCAGATCTGCAAGGCCGCAACTTGGTCTTCGGTGCATACATTCAATAGATTTTATCAAGTGGATGTAAAAAGGCATGAGGATATCGCCTTTGGGCGCAGTGTGCTGCAGGCAGTGGTATAGGTCTTCAAGTCTGACACCCTGCTTTATTTTGTACCCCTCCCATCAAGGGCATTGCTTTGGGACATAGTAGTTATTAAGCTCTGTGTCCCGTGATGTACAAAAAAGAAAATGTGTTTTTTTTTTTTTATAAAAACTTTTCTGTAATATCCTTTTCTTAGAGTACATCACGGGACACAGCTTCCATCCCTCTTCTTAGGATAGATCTGTGTCCCATCATGTACTCTAAGAAAAGGATTTTACAAGTAAGCTGTTATAAAAAAAATAGTTTTAGGTTTTCAGGGTAGCTCAGGCTAAAAGCATAAATTAGTCCCATAATCATTCTTTCTGATACAAAATGTGCTATTGTGCTATATGAAAAAAATACACTATACCAATATGCTTGTTTTTCCTGCCAATGCAGCATAAATATGGTATATTTTGTTTTTTAAATGTAATACCATAGTGCAAAGTGGGAAGGGCTTTAGGTTACATAAGCTAACGTTGAATGTCCAATATCTCAAAAACAGAACAGTTTGTTTTTATGGTACAAATCGGCACAAACGCAGCACAAAAAAATTTGTATTGTTTTTAAAATGTAATAATGTAGTGCAAAGTGGGAGAGGTTTTATTACCTATAATGCGCAATATCTCTGAAACCATAACGGGAAATGTTTGTTTTTGCAGCACAAATCAACACAGATGCAGTGCAAAGGAATGCTATCTTTGTTTTTAAATTTTAATAACAGTGGGTGCAAAGTGGGCGGGGCTTGATGATGATCTGAATTTGAATTCCAATATTTCAAAAACCAAACTGGCTGAAACATAAATTTTTGTGACACAAAATAGTTTTTAAGCTCAACAGCTGGCGGTCCCTCACCCTGCATCTTGGCTTTGTAGTGACTTAGAAAAATTGTCACTGGTGGCGCACTTTTGTCCCGATTGGCCTCAAATGTATGGGAACTGCCTTGTGCAGACTTTTTAAAGTTCCAAAAGACGTTAAACTCTTCAAAATATACAGCATCAAAACTTGTGCAGTTGCACGTTTTGGCAAACAAATGCGTCCCACAATTTCAGTCAAATGAAAAGATAACTTTTTAACCACTTCAATACAGGGCATTTTGACCCCCTTCCTGCCCAGACCAATTTTTAGTTTTCAGCGCTGTCACACTCTGACTATTTTTTTCCTCAATTTAGACGATACGTATTCTTCTACATATTTTTGGTAAAAAAAATCGCAATAAGTGTATTTGATCGGTTTGCGCAAAAGTTCTAGCATCTACAAAATAGGGAATAGAATTATGGCATTTATTTAAATTTATTTTTTTACTATTTTTACTAGTAATGGCAGCGATCTGCGATTTTTATTGTGACGTGACATTGCGGCATACATATCGGACACTTTTGACACATTTTTTGGGACCATTCACATTTATACAGCGATTAGTGCTATAAAACTGCACTGATTACTGTGTAAATGTGACTGGCAGGGAAGGGGTTAACACTAGGGGGCGAGGAAGGGGTTAATATGTTCCCTAAAGTGTGTTCTAACTGTAGGGGGGACTCACAAGGGGAGGAGACTGATGTGTGTTCCTCTGTACTGGGAATACACATCTGTCTCCTCACCGCTGACGGGACATAGACCTGTGTGTTTAATCGCGGGTGCCGGCGGACATCGCGGCCGCCGGGCACGCGCACCGAGTCCCGAGCAATGCGGCGGGGGCGCGCGCCCCCTAGCCGCTCGCTAATGCAAGGACGTCATATGACATCCACTCTGAGGGAGGGAGGGTTCCCGCCAACGTCATTTTACAATGACTCGGTAGGGAACGTGTTAAGAAATGTAACTCAATTAGAATATGGCAATGCACATTAAGTTTTGTCTAGATTACTCAATATTTTACATTATGTTTGTAAATGCAAAAGATGTGTTAAAAGAATGAAAATTTAAGTAAGGTACTTAAAATATCAAAGTAAATTAATATTTTTATGTTGAAAATTATAAAATGTTTATAGATTTCATCAATGTTCATGTTTTTTTTTAATGTCCAAAATCATGTGCTTATCTAAACTTTTTGACAATGTATTTATCTTTTGTATAATAAATGAATGTTTTTTTTCAACATATATATATTTTTTTCTATTTTCTTGTTGCTTTAAAAACCCCATTCTAGAGGTTATTCTATTTTTTTTTTAAGTTTATAAGGGATGATGGCAACTACATGTTCTACATGAGGCGGCCTAATTTATGTTAAAATTACAAGCCAACATAATCATTTTTTCAGTGTAGCTGAATGTGAATAACTGCTACTAGCTATTTTTAACAAAATGTGTTATTTAATGTGTTTAATCTTTTGAAGGCCACTGGAAAGGCTACATTAGGAAAGAAGATCTCACAGTCATGGAACTGCAAATACATTGAAGGTATTTATGATATGCTAATGCTTTAGGTCTATAAGCATACATTGGAGCCAGATATAGATAAGTGGGTAGAACACATGTCCTTACCTAGGGTGAGAACTTCAACGTGAGGACAGGCTTCATCCTGCGTCATAATCTTAAAGTAAACTTCTGAGAAAAGAAATATAAAAGCTGATGTGTGTCTTATCTGTGATCTTGACCTGGCTTTACTACATAGTAAGTCAGTGACTCCAAACTCCCATGCTTGTTCAGGTTAACATACACAGTGCCAGATTTATAAGGGGGCAAAAGGGACAATTTCAGTTTATCATTAATTTCAGTTTACTTTTTTATTTGACATATAATTAAATTTCTATGGCGAGGGGCTTCATAACTTAAGGTGCCCCAGGCTCCCCAAGGTCTAAATTCGTAACTGAACATACAGAATACTTATTTATTCTGTACCATTGGGTGGATTTACTAAAAGTGAAAATCTTCATACAATAAACTGTGGGGGTTTATTCAATTATCCAGTTATGGATGGATGAAGTAAACAAGGATTTGCTTTTCACTCCTTTAGTAATTCAGCTTTAATGTGTTGGGTTCTACCAGGGGCGGACTGACAACTCATGGGACCCCTGGGCAATAGGAGATCCTGGGGCCCCCTGTTTTCCCCACTAATCACCAATGTAAGGAACATTCTTCCCACTGATCACCAATGTAAGGAACATTCTTCCCACTGATCACCAATGTAAGGAACATTCTTCCCACTGATCACCAATGTAAGGGGCATTCTTAGTGTACAGATGAGTGTTATGGAAAAGCACTGTGTATACATTTCAGTGAGAGATATACACACATAGAAATGTGGCATCGCACTGATTCGCGTTATTCCATTGCCAGCAATTGCTGCTGATTTGCAATGCGATTTGCCATGTCAAATCGCATGGCATATTGCTCCAAATGTGAACCAGGGTGAAGTGCTATTCCCTATATACAACACTGATAACTATACACTGAATGCACTGAGTGGCATTCAATGTACCAGATGTCAGTGTGCACTAGACTAGTGAATAGCACCTGGTAAATAAACACAACACAGGGCAAGAAGGAACACTCAGCAGCAGCATGGCTCTTTTTTCTTATTACAACACTAACTGCTGCTGTATTTGTATTACACTGACCTGCTGTTGCATCCAAGGCAGGTCAGTGTGGGTGCTGTTGGGAAAGGGAAATTCCAACATAACTCTGCTCAGCCTCCACGTGCACTCTGCAGCCTCCAGCTCCTTTACCAGCTGTCCCCCACGGCAGTGACCAATGGCCCCACCCCTCAGCTGAATTCCCCAGGGGGAGAGGTGGCCGGAGCGCCTTTTACTAAAACCATCACTGTACGGAAGACGGCTCACCTCTGATTGATAATCCACCCCAGCCAGCTCTCATATAGCCGCATCAACCGGGATTTAAAGGGGTTTACTGCTTCCTCGGGGGTATCGTTTTTCAGATTTTTTTTTTACTGCCTATTAAAGGGGTGTTCCAGTCATTTTTAATGCTTATTAAAAGTCAGCAGCTATGAAAAGTGTAGCTGCTGGCTTTTAATAAACATACACTCACCTGCTCCACGTTCCAGCATCTTCATTTTAAGTGTGGGCACCCGGCCGTGACAGTTTTCGGCTTCACGGCGGGGCACCCACTGCGCATGCGCGAGCGGTGCTGCGCCCTTCGATTGGACAGGCGATCACCTGGGACCTGTCACATGTCCCAGGCGATCGCCTACAGGGAGGGGCTGCCAAAAGGCGTAAGGACTATTCGCCTTAGCAGCCCCTCGGCAGAAAGAGGAAGTGGGACAGGAAGTCCCACTCCTCCCAAAGCCCCCACTCCCCCCCCCCCCCCCCAAAAATGGCATGCCAAATGTGGCATGTAAGGGGGCGAGGAGTGGATTAAGCGGAAGTTCCACTTTTGATGCGGGCACCTCCAGGTGCGGACTGAGCCGGCCCGCGCCCTCCCACCACGGGGCCCTCGGGCAGTGCCCGAATGGTCAGTCCGCCCCTGGGTTCTACAGTCATAGCAAGGTACACTATACACCTTGGTGAATATACAGTAGTTAAAACATAGGCCTGGGTCAAGCAGTTGGCTTACTTTATGAAAATGTCTCAGAAAAGCTCTCTAGTGCAGCCAACCGGATTCTTACTTCAATGGTAGAATCTGGTTGCAAACGCTCTCCTAAATATGTCAGATGGGTCCTTATAGTTCCGTGATAAGGAATCTTTTTTTTTTTTTTTTTTTTTTTTTATCGCATTACATTTTTAACACATCTTCATTATGCAAAGCAAGGCTGCTTAACGCATCTCTAGGAACTCATTAATCCCAGCACTGCATTACTATGAGATGGTTTTTACTAACTAGCCCCATAAATGTATTTTGTAATTATCTCCAGTTAATTATTGTATTTTCAAACTCTCTACTGTTAATGTATTTTTTAATTGTCTTCTGTTAATTTTAATATATGCTGTTAAAGGAAAGTGGCGCAAAATGCACATTTGTTACACATGTTAAATGTGTTTAATAAATGTTTTCCAGCCCAAGAATTGATAAATGAACACATAAAAAGAGGAACCGAGCAAGGAAATATGGTAAGTATATTCTGTCTCAATACAAATTCAGTGAAACAGAGAAAATGTGCTAGAATGATCTTCTTGTTTTGGAATATTTTTTTTTTGAGAGAAAACAGCAGTGCACAGGTACAAATGTAGAAAGCAGAAATGGGAATATGACAATGCCTAGTGTATACACAAAGTGTAAAAGGAGGAAGCCTTCCTTTGAACTTTGGCATCATACCTTTTTAACAGTGCCTCCAATAAAACATATAGTGTGAAGGTCCCTGAGACTGATGTCGTGCTTTGCATAGGTAGTATCCAGAAAAAAATAGAGAAGATAGAAGGGGGGAAAAAAGAAAGGGAAACGAGGTAGGTTACCTCAGTGAGTCTCTTGCCGACTCATAACGGATCCTCCCGAGAATGCCACTGCTCCCAGACACTGTTGTGGTCGTCCAGTCTGTTCCGTATTCTGGCCGTCATTTTCTCTATTGGTTCTACGTCCTTGACCCTAGGGTAAAGGGCTTCCTGGGATGGGGGCACCTTTTTATTCCAGTGAAGGGCAATTAAGCACCTTGCTGCTGTGAGAACCTGCCTGAGCAGTTTTATTTTTTTATAGGGTTTGGCTATTTTCGGTTTAGAACCTGATCGATTGTTAGAGGGCCATGGACTTCGATGCATTTGTTTTGTAGCCCGAGAGCACATCATACTTGTCTAGTTCAGTGTGTAGGTTGGGCAGGGAAATCCTGGGTAGGGTCAAGGTAATGATGTCATCTGCCAACAGTTATTTGAATTATTTTCCACTCACTGATATGCCCTGAATGTCCGGATTTCCTCGAATGGTCCCAGCCAGGGGCTCGACACATAAGGCAAGTAGCAGGGGAGAGAGCCGACGGCTCTGGTGGGTACATTTATTACTGGGAAGGTGGGCGAGGTGGCAAGAGGTTTTTTTTTTTTTTTACCTGCAACGTGCGGTTAGTGTAGAGGTGTTGTACCGCCCGCAATAAAGGCCCTCTAAACCCCAATGTGGTTTAATATGGCGAGCATAAAGGACCAACCACGTCAGTCAAATGCCTTTTCTGCGTCTAATCTCAGGATCAGGGATTCCGAGTTCTCTATTGGCCACATCGATTAGGTCTATGACCTTTCTCGTGTTGTCACCTGCTTGGTGGAGGGGGACGAAGCCCACCTGGTCCTTATGGATCTGAGAGGGTAGTATCGTGTTCAGGCATCTAAAGATTTTTGTGAAAAATTTTAGGTCTGAATTTAGTAGGGCTATGTGTCTATAGCTGGTGCAGGAGGAGGATCTTTGGGATTGGGGTGAGGAAGGAGCTCTGCTTGTCAGTCTGGACAGGGGTCTGCTGAAGGAAAGCATTATATAGTTTAAGATTAGAGCCTGCACACATCCAGTTTTTGTCCTCCGAAAATTCATAATCGGCTATCGAAAGCACCACTCTCGATCAGAAAATCGTCAGATCGCTGCAAAAATGTACTTCCAATTTTCTGATTGTGTACGGGCCTTAACTCCATTATTGGATGGAAATTTTACATCAAAGAGAATGCATCTACTGCAGCAAAAGGTAGAAGTCCAGTGAACGGGGAGTTGGGGCCAGAACACTAACCAGGCAGAGATTAGACATGAGAAGCTAAGAACATTCAGATCACTAGCATCTGCAGAATCTGTTTTGTTTGAATCAAAGGTAGGTATGGGTCTAATGTAAACAAAGGGATAGTTTGTAAAATCTGTTTCCCCAAATTAAGTTATTAATGATACAAGCAGCTGAAGTTTAATAAAGACTGCTTAATGATGCCAAGAGCTGTTACACTAAAATTCTTATGTTAAAATGCAGATTCTAGAACTCTTATACAAAGGTCAAAGTGTTCAGGATGAACTGATAGTACAGATGATTGTGGACAAGATTAATTCTGAAGAAGTTGCCCATTATGGTATGTATTTGCTTTCTGTTTAAGATGTTTATACATGACTGCTTTGCCTACACCAGGAACCATTTTTGGGGTTCCTACCCAGTCATTCATTCACAAACAAACATAATAGCCTAGAAATTAGATAACTTCTTATGGCACTAAATGGTACAGTTAATGTGATGTGTTCTTGTTTCAGTGAGCACAGACTTTATCGCAAATTGGTAAGCTGTGAATACATATAATATGTATCAAATCTAGTGTGAGGGCTTTAAAAACAAAAAATTAGTTGGGGGGGGGGGGGGGGGGGGTTCTGAGAAAATGTAACTTTGACTTTTAGGGCAACAACATAAAAGAGGCTGTGCACTAACAACCTAGAGCAAATATACTGTATACAACTCGTACAATTCATTAACCGTTACTCCTAATCCGAGGTTTCACTGTATAGGGAAAATTATGGAAATAAAAATGTGAAGCTTTTTTTTTTGGCCTCAACATGATTTTACCATACTTTAGTTTCCTTGAGTTTACCACTAGCCCTAACGCAAATCTAATAGCTGTCCTAACATTGGCTTAAATCCGAATTTCACGTAATGCTCTCCTGTGCTCAATTGATATGCTTTAAGGCTTATAGTATCAACTCTGTCAGCGCCAATTAGCCTTGCAGCCCCTCTCAGGACAATTGGTATCCTTATATGCACTGCAAAACAAAAGAAGGCACACCGATCTAGCACATTACCATGATAAAATGTATTGAAAAATAAAAAGCAGCAAGTATTATACATGCAAACACATGACATACGTATGCATGTCATAAAAAGTAAAGGAGATCACCTCCAGGTCTGCTGTAATCAAACAGCATTGTGGGAAGACTAGACAGCATCCGTAATGGCTTGCGCAATTCAAGAGAACCCTCTTCATCAAAACCAAACAAGTGAATGACCAAACACCAATTTATATACACAATGTTAGTTATATTGGTAAGTTCCATCCCCTAGACAATTTCCTGGTTCCCACCACCTAATTATCTAGGGGTGGAACTTACCAATGTGTATGTTTTGCTAAACTTAATTTCACCCTTGGCTCTAAAGTTAAAGTGGTTACAAAAGCTGAAGGTTTTCTTTACCCTAATGCATTCTATGGCTTAAGGTATAAAACCTTCTGCATGCAGTCGAGGCTCTCTCCTCTCTCTATCCTCATTGGCTGAGAGACAGCAGTGGGAGCCATTGTCTCCTGCTGGTATCAATCACAGCCATTGACGGGGGCGGGGCTGAGCCACACTCTTAGGTAGATTCAGAAAGAGTTAGGCCGGCTTATCTACAGATAAGCCGACCTAACTCAGAATCTGCGCCGACCTATGTTTAAGTGTATTCTCAAACAGAGATGCGCTTAAACATATCTAAGATACGACGGCTTGCGCCATCCTATCTTAGGTTGCAATATTTTGGCTGGCCGCTAGGTGGCACTTCCATTGCGGTCGGCGTAGAATATGCAAATCGGTAGATACGCCGATTCACGAACGTACGCCCGGCCGCCGCAGTACATTTACGCCATTTACGTAAGAGATGGGCTGCCTAAAGTTAGAGCTTGGCCCTAGGTGGCGTAGCCAATGTACAAGTATGGCCGCCGTTCCCGCGTCGAAATTTGAATTTTTTACGTCGTTTGCATAAGTCGTCCGTGAATAGGGATTTACGTCGTTTACGCCCACGTCAAAATCAATAGGCCCGTGCGGCGTACTTGCAATGCACACTGGGAAATGTAGGCGCATGCGCAGTGAAAAAAAAAGGCAAAAACGTAAGGTCAAGCCCAATTAACATAAAACACGCCCCCTTAGAGAAATTTGAATTAGGCACCCTTACGCCCGCCCGCTTTAGGCTACGCTGCCATAACTTAGCAGGCAAGTACATTGTGAATCATGTACTTGCCTCGCTAACTTAGGGCGGCGTAGCTTAAATGCCTTAAGCTACGGCAATGTATGTGAATCTACCTAACTGTGTCTATGAACACAGTCTGTTAGGGAGAGAGCCCACATGTTTGTCCCTATAGCAAGAAGCTTGCTATGATAGGCACATGGAGGGGGAGAGAAGCCAGGAGCGCTGGTGGCGGGACCTCAAGAGGAGGATCGGGGCTACTCTGTGGAAATCTATTGCACGGAGCAATTAAGCAGCACATGTTTGTTTTTAAAAAGTTCCAATTAATCCTTTACACTCACTTTAACTCTAACAGGAACGATGGCCAAAAGCATACTCCCGGTGGGCCCATGGGCCTGGGGATTTTTTTTTTTCTGCTTTTTTCTAAAATACTTTTTTGTTCCTGAAGATCTACTATTAACTGCCGACTGGGTGACAGGCTGGACATCAGATCCTTGTAGTCCCCCCCAGTCTCGGCCATCGAGTGTTTGCCTACCTTTATCTCTCCGCGCTGAGTCCAGTAAGGACCCCCGCCGTAGGCAGGGGCCCTCCTTCACCACTCACAAGCGTTTTTTTTCTTCCGCCTTGTGCTGCAGGTAAGCGCTCCCAGGCTGTTAAAGAGCCTGCTGAAGGACAAAAGCGTCCCTGGTTTCGCAAGCCCGCGGACAAGTCTGCGTCCACATGCAGGTCTGCCCCCGCCCGATACTCGGGTGGGGGGCCGTCTTTGCGAATTTGTGGCTCGGTGGACGTCTCTACTCTGCGACCGGTGGGTTTGCGAAGTAGTTTCCTCAGGGTACAAGATGGTTTCTATCTTGCCCACCGAACAGATTTTTTCCCTCCAGCTTCCTCCGAGTCATCAGGAGGCCCTGTTTGGGACAGTTCAGGATCTGCTGGTGCGCAGGGGGGTGATCGTGCCTGTACCATTGCAGGAACGGTTCCAGAGTTGTTACTTAAATCTGTAGTTCCAAAGAAGGACGGGGTCCGTCCAATCCTGGATCTCAAGGCCCTCAATTGCTTTGTAAAAGTACAAAGGTTTAGGATGGAATCAGTTCACTCTGTGGTCGCTGCTTTCCATCCGGGGTATTTTCTGGCGTACTTGGACATCAAAGACGCATACCTACATGTCCCCATATGTTCCAGACATCAGATTTCTGTGCTTTGCGGTTGGGGAAGACCACTATCAATTTGCGGCTCTCCCCTTTGGCCTGGCATTGGCGCCGAGGGTGTTCACCAAGGTGCTTGCCCCGATTCTGGCCTTGCTGAGACGGCGTTGAATCGCTGTTGTGGGCTACCTGGACAATCCTCTTCTGAGAGCCCTTTCAAGCTCAGAATTGGAGGAAGATGTGTCTATAACCTGTCAGACCTTTGAGAATTTTGTTGGGTGCTGAACGTCCAAAAGTCGGTGTTGGTACCGTCTCGGTGCCTAGAATACCTGGGGTTGATTTTGGTCTCCTCTGAGGCAAGAGTTTTTCTCCCTGCGGAGAAGCTACAGACCAAAAATGGTCGTCGCTACGCTTTTGCATGCGAGTCCTGGGTCTCATGTTAGCCTCCTTAGAGGCCATTCCGTATGCTCAATTCCACACTCGAGTGCTACAGAGGGAAATTCTGTCACATTGGGACAAGTGCCCAGCATCCCTGGATCAATTCTGTTTTGTGCAGAGGCCCCAAATCTCTTTCCAGGTCCTTGGTTCCCAGAGTCTGTGTGTTTTTGGGAAAACATGGACTATAAGCACAAGCAAAAGCACTCCAAAGGACCCCCAGGCACATACCTCCCAAAGAATAGAGCCCCCTCAAAAGCCAGAACCTATAGTCAGTAGGCTTGGGGATACCCTGCACTACACTTTTTTATAATCGGTTACAGCAAAAGTTTTTTTTTTCCCTTTTGGGATAAAAGTTGTACATGAATAAATAAAAGCCAATCATGTAAACTGATACATTCTGCTGAAGAGTTTGTACTAGAATAGAAAGGACAAGTGAGAAATTTCCTGGCCTAGGCAACTTTGGGCCTCTACTAGTATGGTGTGGCCACCACTATTCAGATGCCACATCCAAGGAAACTCGGTATGTGAAAGGGCACATTCTGGTTTATTTCTCATCAATCCAGTTGATGTTTGACTAGAATCTCAAGGTGGGGATCTTCCAAGCCTTTGCAATAGTCTGGCTGTGTCAGTAGTTTGTACTCATCAGTGATGAAGCTTTAGCATTTGTGTGGACTAATATCACATAGTATCTTTTATAGTTAATTTTGTGGGGGGTAAAATTTTGCGCCAAAAAAACTAAATTACATAATAATGTGTAACTAATAAATAACCAAAGCTGCAATCCAAAATACTGCAGGAGATGTGCAATAGCGTGAATATGTGAAAGAGGACGGATGCGCTAAGGAAGTAAATCAATTGAATAGTTTAAATAAATAAACAATAGATCAAAAAACTCTATCCAGCAAATCTAAATATAAATAATAAATATTAGTGGGATATTATACCATACAATAATATATAAAGGATAATAATGTCCAACAAATGTGCAAAACTCCTAGTGATAGGAGATCAAATCAATATTGTGCATTAGACAATCCAAATGACAGTGAGTAAGGTTTTGCAGGATGTGTCCATAAATCTGTGCAGACTTCCACCTCCACCAAAAAATAGAAAATAATCACCGCAAGAAAGTGCTCATGGATGGCACCTTACCACAAGATGTTGACCTCTTTAATCAAAAAGAGGTCAAATAAGGCATGGGTTAGTTTTGTGAAAAATAATTTAACAGTAAACTCTGAATGAACTTGGGTGCCTTCTAACAGGTCTACACTCTGAATGAAATTGGGTGCCTTCTAACAGGTCTACACTAAAGCTTGCCACATGCAGTTCAGTCTGATTTTACAATCTCCTTTTAGATTTTCACAGTGTTGTTCAACACTGTGAAAGAGCCCATCTAACCCGTTTGACACCCAGCAGAGTGGTGACGCCAGGGGTCTCAAATGCAACCCTGCTCATGATACAGTGGGGCCCGTGCGGCCTCCCTCTCATATTGACTTTTATGTCACTGTGTCATAGAGCAGAGCGTGCCTGTGTGCAAGTGGCGGGGGAGACCTGAGAGGCCAGTATATAATGGGACAGATCTCTCCCCTCCATGCAAGTGCCAGGTGAGATGGAATCAGTGAGTGGAGGAAGTAGGTCACATGTGGAGGGGAATGATGAAGGGGGTAGGGAACTTTCCTCCTTCCTGCTGCACAGATCATCTCTGCCTTCTCCCCACTGCCTTCCCAGCCTCCCATGCCCTTACAGTCCCTGTGCCATTGTGAGCTGGGTCCCACCCCCTTTGTCTCCTCACCTCTGCCTCCAAGTCTGTCCACATGGATCTCTCCTTACCTCCCTCTTTTCTTATCTCCCCCGACCTGTCCTTGGTCAAAAAGTTATTGGGGGTGTGACACCATGTTTAACCACACCAGGTGACACCAACCCCAGTGATGTCACTGCATCTAACATATCCCAATCAGTTAAAGCTCTACAGGGCATAGCTATTGGTTGATTTAAAGAAGATTGTAGTATACAAATGTAATGTGCGTGGCCAGATTGAGAGGAGTACACTGATAAATCTTTGTATCTGTACTGCCAATTGTTTTTGCTGCTTTGAATAAGGAATACATTCATTATATTTATATGCAACTGGTTCAAAGCAAATGAATGTGCTAACATTACCTCTTTTTCATGCTTTAGGTTATGTACTTTGTGGACTTCCATCACTGTGTGAAGACTATATGAAGATTGCAGAACAGATTGGGCTAATAAAAAATTTAAAATTAAAGCCAGATGTCATTATAAATATTAAGGTAACATATAGACACACAACTTTTTATGGTTACCTATGTAATTCTTCCCTGAATATACATGTTATGTTCTGCCATCTGTTGGTATATCATTTTCTAGCAACCCTCCATAACCAGAGATTGCTGGGACTGGAAACTTTGATAAAGGCATACCCCACTTTTAGTACACAATGAGGTTTATTCGCTAAGTGCCCATTCACACCTAGGCGTATATATACGCCTGAAGCTCGTGCCGCTGGAGGGGCGAATTTACATTGATGTCTATGAGATGGTTCACATCTCACGCCGAAACGCCTGCCGCCTGAAAAGTCCCAGACCCTTTTTTTCAGGCGGCTTTCGGCGTTCGGCATAGACATCAATGTAAAAATTTTTGTAAAAAAAAAAAAAGTTTACAAATCGAGGCAAAATACACCGCGTTATAGTGTGAATGCAGCCTAAAGCTGGAAAGTGCAAAATCGGGCTCACTTCTGCATAAAAACCAATGAGCTTCCATGTTTTATTACCCAAGCTTAATTGAACAAGCTGAGGTTAGAAGCTCATTGGTTTTTATGCAGAAGTGAGCCTGATTTTGCGCTTTCCAGCTTTAGTAAATAAACCCCACTGTGTACTTTAAAAGTGGGGTATGCCTGTACTGTAACAAAGCCCACATTATAATGTGCTTTGGTCAATATTAGCTGAAACCCCTGTGGCCACAAAAAGGATCACCAGCAAACAAATAGTATTTATGCCAATGTTTGTAACCATTCCATTTTAAGTTGAAAGAGAAACTTTCAAGTTAAGACTCTTTTTACAGTAATTATAAGGATTAATTAAAACACATTGCTGCTTTTTTTATTATAAATGCGTCATTTAAAAATTCACGTCTGCAAATCATGAGCCACTGAGATCTATATTGCATGAAAAATGTGGACATGTTTGCAGCGTTTTGTGGCTCGAAGCTCCAAAACGCTGGAGGAGAAAAAAATCTATTCTCTATGGAGGTGGTTCAAATCTTTACGCCTGAAGCTCTAAAAGTTTTGTTACTTATTTTTTTTTTGTAGCCTGAATATAGCAGATTTCATAGATTTTGGTGTGTTTTTATGCCCATTGAAATGAATAAAAACGTGTTTTCCTGACGCATTCATGGCAGCACACACTGGGTTGTGACTCTGCCCCCACAACCTGACAGGATTGGTTAGCTATAAATTTGAAGGGGAGACGCCCCGCACCATTCTCTTTTTTTTTTTTTTTTTTATATCCTCACCTGACGGATTGGATGGACACGCAAGTAAATGCCTCTTACCGCACATCGCCCCAGCAGGTTCAAGCCTCTCCTGTTTGGAAGTCCCTCCTGTACAGTCTCTAAATGAGCTTTTACAGAGGGAACCCCGTTCTGGTGGTCTCAGGGGCTCTGGAATTATACTGGCATCTGCAGCAAGCTTTAAAGAAGCTTCAAATATCGCAGTGGCTTCCACTTTCTCTCTTTCTGTCCTTTCCAGTGTGTGCTTCCATGAATGTGTTTATAACATTGCATTTGCCACCCAAGGTTATTCCCATTTGGTACCTTTTTGTTTACAGTGGCAGTCGGCCATGAAATAAAGCTGATTTAGCCAACAATGAGGTGGCTGCCAGCGAATTGAAAAAGATTTCTCCATTCAGTACAGGGCCTGTCAGTTTTCAGCCGAGTCGGCTCTGCTGAGCCCTGTGGTTCCTCTGTCACCCCCATACACTCGGGGTCACCGCCGCATCCCTCTCGCCGTTCTGCGCATGTGCGCAGCATTTCGATGACGCCGCCTGTCCCCTCTGCCAAAATGGCTCCGGGCGAGCGGGACGCTTCCGTGCATGCGCGAACGCAGTCTTATGGCTGTGTAATACAGGCTGCCGCTCTGCTCCAGAGTGAAGATGGAAGCAGGTAGCTGCAAGGACGTTCCAGACTAGGCTTTTATTTGACAATTAGAGAAAAAAAAAATATATATATATATATAAAGATTATAACTATATGTGTGTGTGTGTGTATATATATGTGTGTGTGTGTGTGTGTGTGTGTGTGTATATATATATATATGTATGTATGTATGTATGTATGTATGTATATAATTCCAAAAATAAATACACTTTTTGTTAAATAAAATAGATGGGGGGGGGGGGGGACATATTTTAACGTCGTGCCCTCCCTCTCCTTTTCGCACTTCCCAGGCTGTTTCTCTGCTATCCTCATGGAGGCCACTGCCCTCGCAGACCACCTTCAGTAAACCAGGTATAGAGGCCGTCCAGAAGGTGGTAAGTAGAGAAGAGACAAAAAAGAGAGCCTGACCATTAATGCTGCATTTTTGGTAGCCCTATTGGGTCAAGAGACGCAAGTCCGCAGCATGGAGGGATATCAAGCCATGCTTCCAGCAGAAGGCGCAGAAGTCGCTCAAGGCCACCCTCTCGCTATCATCGATCAAGGCATAGCCGCTCGCATCACAGATGCTCCCGTCATAGTCGGTTTCACCGTAGACGATCAGCTTCATCCCAACATGAACGGAGCTATTATACCCGCCCTACGGCAAATGCTTGCTGAGTATACAGGGCTCCAGCCTTATGGCTTTATCCCTGGCTAGCGGATGCAGCTTCAAAATCAAACTGGTGCAAATTCCATGTGACGGCTCAAATTTATTTGGCGCAAAGTTGGACTCGGCCACCTCCAAGGTTACCGGAGGCTAATCCGGGCTGATTCCCTCCGATAGGAGACCGAAGCCCCAGAGGGGCCCCGCTTACAGGCATAATCTTCCTGACAAGTACAGGGATGTTAGATCCTACCGTCCTGGCAGGGAATTCAGCAGGGACTGGAAGACTACTCGACCCTCCTTCACGAGGGTACAGAAAACCAAGGTTATCGCAGCTGGAGAACAGCAGAACCCCTTTTGAGGGTTCGCCCGCCCACCCAGCTCAGGTGGGCGCCAGACTCAAGAGATTCGCTCAGATATGGGCAGCTCATATAACGGATCCACGGTCACTATCCACTATCAAAACCGGTCACAAACGGAAGTTCATGGGCACACGGAGAACACATTCCAGCCTACCAAAGTACCTCCGCACCAGAAGGGGAGGGGGTTATTCCCCTTTATTTCCGGTACAGAGGAAAAAAAGGGACCTACGTCCAGTCCTGGACCTAAAGAGGCTCATCAAGAAGTTCTAAATAGAGGCCTTCCAAATGGAAAGCCATCAGTCCATTTTGTTGGCAGTGAACGTGGGGGACTGGATGTTATCAGTAGATTTATCGGACGTCCCGATTCATCCCGCCTTCCAAAGCTCCTTCGGTTTTCAATCAATCAATCTAATTTCCAATTTCGGTGCCTTCCATTCGGCATCTCCTCAGCACGTCATGGTGTTCCTAGGGGCAGAATTAAATACCAGGTTAAACCGGGCACAACTCCCTCAAGGGGATCTCCTATATCAAGAAGCTGAAGCCCTTAGTCCAGAAGATGCAGAATCTGTTATCATCCAGACGTCTACAGGCCGGGTCCATGTCGGAGACCATGCCCATGATACAGTAGTCCCAGTAGCACATGCGAGTCTTACAAAACTCCTTTCTCAGGCAGTGGAACGGAACGTCAATGCTCCAAACCATTCACATCCCGAACTGCGTAGGGCAATCAGTATGGCGGTGGACACACCCGTGCAACCTCAGGAAGTTCAAACCAATAGTTCCCCCGAGTCCAGAAGTAGTAACATCGGATGCCAGATGGGATGGGGATCACACTATCTAGACCAACTAGCCCAATGACAGTGGCACTTTCAGGCTCAGGGCATAGTGTCAAATATTTTAGAGCTCAGGGCAGCCTTTCAGGCTCTTCTGGCCTTTGCGCCTCTTCTAGAGGGCAAAAGCGTCCTGATCAGGGTGGACAACAAAGTATTGGAATGGGCACAAGTGCACCTGTTTAGATCTGAGGACAGTATACATCCCGGTAACACATAATTTGTTGGCCGTCTACCTAGGCCGAGACACTTTCGAACAACGACTGGTCCCTGAACCAACAAGTATTCTCCATTCTTACGAAAACTTGGAGTACCAGAAGTTGACCTAGCGGCCACGCCGAAGAACTTCATGTGTCGGAGGTTCCTGTCCAGAGCCCACTCTCCATCAGCCGAAGGAACAGACTGCCTAGTTCACCCATGGAGCTTGGAGCTGGGGTACATTTCCCTCCAACTCCTCCGATTGCGAGATTCCTGTCCCGACTTCGGAAGTCCTCAGCCACGGCTTTTGCAGTAATACCGTTCTGGCCAAGGAGACCATTGGTTTACGACCCTGCTACAACTAAGTACGCGGCCTCCAATTTATCTTCCAGTAACCAGGGATCTCCTATATCTAGGACAATTCTTCCATCCAGCCCTAGAGAAGCTGCATTCGGCAGCTTGGAAGTTGAGAGGGCTAGGTTAGGGGAACAAGGATGCTCTCAGGAAATAGTATCGACCCTAATGCAAGCTCGAAAGAGCTCCACTAATGTCACCTACACTAGGATCTGGAGGAGGTTCGTGTTGATGTGGCAGCAAGGAGATTGGAATCCCAGGATTAGTTTACTCCTATTCATAATTTGTGGAAATTTGGGTTGTTGCCAATTTCAGAATCTGTCCTGTAGGTCAGTCTGCGCTCCGGGGGTGCATTATCACCCCCGGGCGGCAGGTGGCGCTAGAGGGCTTCTGACAGACCCACCTTCCCCAGCAGCCAATCAGAGGAGTTCTGCACTCGTTGGGCATGCTGGGGGGGGATATATCTGTGGCAACGGCCACTGTTCGCTGTTCTGTGCGGGGCCCCAGTTCCAGGTGCGGTATCCACCTTCAGGGTACGCGCATCCATGGTCCCTGCACCGTGGCCTGCTTCACGGAGGTTTCGCACCATGCGGAGCCTCACCCTAATATTGAGAGGGGCCCCAGCGACTTGCTGGGTCCGAACCTTCTGCTGTGAGGATCCTAAGCTGGGAGCTGTGCGATGGGGGATCGGCTCGAGGAGAACCTAGAACTAGAGGTTGTCCAGGAGGCCTAGACGAACCATCGGGGATCCCGTCACCACGCCGCATGACAGGTATGCTTAATCTGTCGGTGACACAAAAATCTGAATTGACTGGGAGGATTCACTCATCCTGATCTCACATACCTCAAATTGATAAAGCCTGTACCAGAGGCTCGGAGTCAGGCCGGTGCTACAGGCCTGTTCCTCCCAGTAAACTTTAAGTGGCGCTCCGGCTGCCAGGCATGTGATAGTCGCCTGTCCGGGGACACTTTACCCACCCTGATAGGGGTGGCAAAGAATTGAGTTAGTTACACTATTGCTAAGAGCAGGCTCGCTCTTTTTCATATCAAAGGCCTGATACAAAATGTTCTCTACGCTCATCAACCTTTCTCTATTGTGTGCCATGTTGATGATGGCCATGTTGGGCCTTGGAAAAAAGCATTGAAAACTCATTCTGTGTCTGGACACTTGCTCTTCACCTACACTCACGGATGTCACCCCTAAACCAAGCCTAGAAGGTAACTCTGTAAGCCGATCCCAAACTAATCAGCGGCTCCTTCGGGGGTAGCTCTACACTATTAATTGAATGTATTTATTTATGATTGTTTTTATTTGTATATTTATTTTACAAGTAGAAGTAGCCTTAGAGCCGGTTCACACTGGGGCGACTCGTCAGGCGACTCAGCCGCCTGACAAGTCGCGTCCCATTCTATTCAATAGAACAGTTCTAATAGGAGTGACGCAAGTCGCTCCGACATAGAAAAAGGTTCTTGTATGACTTTGGGGCGACTTGCATTGACTTCTATACAGAAGTCATTTTGCAAGTCACCTCTGAAGTCGTCTTCAGGACGCCTTGCCGAGTCGCCGCCGAAGTCGTGCCGCCCCAGTGTGAACCGGCTCTAGCAAAAGTAATGGTAGCCCTAATCCTAACCTTAACCCCTTACCCTAACAAAAAACTATAATTAAAAAATAAAAGTACAAAACAAGAAAAAAACAAAAAGTAACGTAACAGACATGATGTATGTAACCATGTTTTTTTCTTTGCCATATTTTTCAATAAACATCCTTTTTTGAGAAAAAAAATAAAATAAAAAAAATAAAAGCTAATGGGAAAATCTGAAATATCTAGCAACAAATGATGTAACAGATGATTAGTTACACCAAAGTTCAAAAATGCTGTATCAAAATGGACGAGTCACGCTTAAAGCGGTGGTTCCCCCTAAAACTAATTGCTAACAATAGATTCCTAAGACCCGTTACACTGCGGGTAGGCTGGCTTTTTTTTTTTTTTTTTCGTACATACCGAGATCTCCCCGTCTCGTCCCTAGGCGGTGGGCGGAACTAGTTGATTGACGTTCCTCGGAGGGGCGCGTACGTGACGTCACGACTTTCCGAAAGAAGCCGAACGTCGCTGCGCATGCGCCGTATAGAGTCGGCTCTATACGGCGCATGCGCAGCGACGTTCGGCTTCTTTCGGAAAGTCGTGACGTCACGTACGCGCCCCTCCGAGGAACGTCAATCAACTAGGAACGCCCACCGACAAGGAACGAGACGGGGAGATATCGGTATGTACTAAAAAAAAAAAAAAAAAAGCCAGCCTACCCGCAGTGTAACGGGTCTTAGGAATCTATTGTTAGCAATGTGTTTTAGGGGGAACCACCCCTTTAAAAACAATCCAAAATCATACATAAAAATTTGCAAAAAAAAACAGGGAAAAAATGCTACGCTCGTGTGTGTGAATGCAGCCTTAAGGACACAAGGTTTTTTTTTTTTTTTTTTTACTGTTTTATCTCCTATGCCTTTATTGTTGTGTATAACCTGAGATGCAGTTGAACTATCCTACACAGATTACACCATACAGTGCACTCATTTATTGTCTATTTAACTGAAGTGTCCAGACAGGGATTTGAGCAAAAGACTAACTGGACAGAAGCAAGATCCAGACACAGGTTTAGTCTATCAGCGTCAAGACTGGGATCCTGCATTTAAAGAGAAAAAGAAAAAGTCTCAGGAAGGAGAAGGAGAGGAGGAGGAGGAGGAGGGGGAAGAAGAAGAGTTTGAAGAAGAGGTAACACTATGAAACTGAATTATAGCTTTTTATTTTCAACGAATGACTTTGTTTTCATCTATAATTCTTAATATAAAGATCAGTACTTCTAAAGGGTTCTGTGTGAAAGTCTAAACAGGTCCAATATTAAAATACTATGCAATTAAAAAAAAAAAAAAAACTCTTAAATTAAAATAAGAAAAAATATATTCTGCCATTACTACCTCTGATTGAGCCTTTATATCAGGGATATGCAATTAGCGGACCTCCAGCTGTTGCAGAACTAGTCCCATGAGGCATAGCAAGACTCTGACTGCCACAAGCATGACACCCAAAGGCAGAGGCATGATGGGAATTGTAGTTTCTCTTATCGTCCATGGACGGACACAGCTCCTTAAGTCTTGACAAGTGGGTTATGTTCCCTGTTTACAGGAGAGGACTAGGCAGAAACATGTCAAATGGTTAAATACATGTTAAATTAACAGAGTTGAACAGCCCCGCCCAGGGGGCGGTCCCTCCAGACATAACCCTCCTCACTGCAGCATGCAGCCTCAGTTTCGTTCTGCCTAGCAAAGGAGAAGGACGTATGGCTCCCTTTGGGCCCAGCGCCCTGAGGAGAAATTTTATTTTATTTTATTTTATTTTCACTTTTTCTTGAAGAATCTTTTTTCAACTGTCGGCTGAGTGACAGGCTGGATATTATAGATCCTTGTAGTCTACTCAGTCCGACCAGCAAGCGTGGACACACCTATGCAAAGAGGCTTGGTCTGCCACGCCGTACCTCATGACTCCTGAGGTGGCCGTGAGCTTTGCTCTGAGGTCCACATATGACTGGGCTGTGGTGTTGCCTCACTCACAGTGGACCGGGCCGACAGCTACCTCCATTGCGGTTGTATGTCTGTCAGGAATGCGTCAGCGAGTCCTCGCTCGGACGGGTAAGTACAGTCCCTCCTACTTCGGTGGGTTGGTACGGCTGGGCATTCCTGGGGTTCGGAGGTGCTCTGACAGTGGAGGAGCACTCCTCCCTTCCCTGCTCCGTTCCCTTGCTGCATTGCTAAGGCACGCTGTCCGGGGGGGGGGGCTTTCCTGAGAGGGCTGTGTTATCTGGCACCTTTTACTGTCTGATACGGGGTTTTTCCTGTGGGGGTTTTCACTGTAAAGGCTCTAGGAGGCTTTCCCTGTTTAAAATGTGGCGTTTTGCCGCCGTTTGGCCGACGCTGGCGCCATTTTTTGGGAGGTTTTCAATTACATTGAAAACTCCCATTGGCGGCCATTTTGTCGTAGCCGCGCCATGTGCAGCGGGCGGCCATCTTTGTGCAGTCCTGACCCCTAGTGCTGTATCTACGGCGCACACAGGTCCCTGCAGACGCCGCAGTTCCTTCATGGTTTCTTTCCTTTCCACATGCTGTGTGATGAGAGCGGTCGGCAGCGCTGGGCAGTCTCCTCCTGAGGTGAGTCCCCTGGCTATGCTAACAGACTTATATTGGGATAAGTTGTTACCCACTCGCTGCGCTGACCCGGGGAGTTAAGATGCCCTGTATAGGGCCCTGGGAGCGTCAGTTTTTATGTTAAGACAGGTATTACATACACATGTAAATGTCTTTTATATTTGGAGTCAGTATCTGGTCCTTCCCCTACATGCTCAGCGGCAGGTGTTAGCACCTGGGATCTCCACAGAGACTTCTTTGTTAGCCCTGGACACTTTTGGGCCAGGCTGGGGGCGGAATGCGGATGGGCGGGGGTTAAAAGAGTGCCCCCTCCCTCCGTTACCCCCTGGGGAATGCTCCGTATTATTGAATTTGTGACCATATGTGTTTTTTATCCTTTTTCTATGGTCTATACGACACTTTTTTTTTTTTTTTTGTGTGTCACCTTTTAAAGTCCCACCCTCAGGGGGGTACTTTTGTTTTTTCTGCTATGAAGCCATGGACCAGGTACCTGGGTAGTAAAAAGAGCAGGATAAGGCATTTATGGGTGCGCTTCTCACTGCTGTAAGGGACTCTCTTAAGCTGTATAGTGCAGCTGTGTTTCCGCCGAGGGCTCTGTCTTTTTTTGGATCTACTCCTTCTTGCCCTTCTTTGATAATTTCTAAGATGCGGAATGAGAAAAGCCGCTGAGGTAGTCCCTCACCGCCTGGCGGTTCAGTGCCCTTTTGAGGAGAACCCTTTCAGGGGATCCTCCGGGTGTCATGTATAGCTGACCACTCTCCCTATTACGGGAGTCCCCGCTTGTATGGATCTGGCTGTTAGAAGATCCGAGGTACTGGCCCTTGTCATGTTTACCATGCTGGGGTCCGTCTTGCGGCCTATTGTGGCTACTACTCTGGAGTCTCAGTCGATTTCTGAGTGAGCATTTTGCACCAGACAGTGGAAGAGCACCGTCTCTGTACCAAGGATATTAGGCTAGCGGACCTGTTGGTCCAGGGCCTCATATAGGTCTGTGATGCTTCTTTGAATGCTGCGTCCTTGTTATCCAGGGCTTCTGTTTCAGAGATGGTACGCGGTGGTGTAGTGGTTAATTTCATTACTTGTCAGCAAGAGTCATCGTTCCGAATTCCGGACACTGACACCAATCTAGCTGGAGCTTACTTTGTCGCTCTCTGTGTCTGCGTGGGTTTCCTCCGGGTACTCCGGTTTCCTCCCACCCTCCAAAGACATGTGTGCATACACTTCCATAATATACATACAAACTTTGTGTATGTATTATTACGGGGGCCGACAAGGGCTCAGCTGGGGGACTAAATTGTCCCTGGGTGCGTAATCGCCCTATGCAGTCGTCTTCCCTCCCTGCTCTAGGTGGGGGGGGCGGCTTACAGGTTCACAATTCAGTGAATCTCCCTGCTCTCTGACTAATGGGTCTGCGAGGTGGTCTCTTCAGAGTCCTAGATAGGGTTTACGCCTATCCATAGAACAAGATGTGAGGGCAGTTTGGAATATCTGTGCATTGTTGATCGCTTGTGACTCGTCCGGCCGGTCTAAGGCAGGTGTCCCATAGGCTCAAACACATCCAAGTTGTGTCACCATAGAAGCTGTGTCTGTTGCAGCCAGTGCTTCCCAGTCAATGGGATTGCCATTGGGATGCTCAGAATACCGCTTCTCGGCCTTGGAGTTCTTTTCTTGTTTATTCCTCGCCCGGCTTGTTGGTCTGCCTGAGAACAGTGTGGGACTTGTAAGTCCCGCAGGGACGCATACATGCATGTCCCGTTTTGCACATGTCACAGAATTTTCTGTGCTCCATGATGGGGGAGGGCTTCTGTCAGTCTGTGGCCCTCCCTCTTGATCTGGTGTTGGCACTGAGGGTTTTCACCTAGGAGCTCGCAATTATCCTAACTTTGTTGGGACAGTGAGGTTTTGCCTCGTGGGCTTCTTGAACGACCTTCTTCTGAGGGCAGCTTCTGTCTCAGACCTAATGGAGCTGTTTATAGCCATTCAGACCCCCCGAAGTCTCGGGTGGGTGCTAAACATTTGGAGCCGGTCCTGAGTCCGACTCAAAGGGAGCGAAGGTCCTTCTTCCCCTGGAGAAATTGCAGACTCTTCAGTCTGCAGTGAGGGTATTAGCATCACGCTATCGGTCTTCTCTCCAGGTGCATGCTGGTCCGGGACCTATGGGTAGCCTTCTTCGAGGCGGTACTGTATGCCCAGTTCCACACTTGGGCTTTCCAGGAAATACTGTCCAGGTGGTAAGAAATTTCTTGTCTCTGTAATCGGCAGATTCAGGTGCGCCACTTAGTCGGAGTCTTCTGAGTTGGGACGGAGATCCCTGGATCTTCGGCCCGGGAAGTTGTTCCTTCCTTCCAGTGGTCGTTGTTTACGACGGATGCAGGCCTCACGGATTGTGGGGACCCCTGGGGGGGGTCCAGTCGGCCCAGAGTCGCTGGATTTGCATGGACCTACGGCCACAACTTCCTGAATGTGCCTGCTCTCTTCTGATCTTGGTGGCTGCCCAGGGTCGGGCCTGGTTAGTACCTAGGTAGGAGGCCGCCTGGGTGCTGTGGACCCTGTCTACCGTTCTTTGTCCCATGATCAGGCTTTGATTCTCCTCGTGTTCGAGGCGGTTGCAAGGTACTAGACAACAACGCCACGACCGTGGCTTCGGTCTACCATGGGTATGCCAGCAGGCGGACTACTGGAGTCACCTGATGCTGGACCAGGGTGACTGGTTTTCTGTGCCCGGGGGTGTTTCGGCTCCCTTGCAGGAAGTGAGTCTCACAGGGCAGGCGAGATTATGCCTCAGCGGTAGACTGCCTGCCCTGCAGGCAGTTGCCTCTGGGTTCAAGCCCAGGAAGATCTGTGTCGTTACACGGCTCGGGCTCGCCTTGGTTTTTTTCCACTCGTGGATCTCCTGGCCGCTCGTCTCCACCACAAGGGTGTCGAAGTAGTGACCAGGTCTAGTGCTCTGGTACTGACGCGTAAGTTGCGCTGGTGACCCTGTGGGGGTCTGTATCAGCGGCCTTATACCGTTCCTCCATTTGTGTTGCTTGCTCAGGTGCTCCATAGAGTGGAGGCTGAGGGGATCCCGATGTTCCTAATCACTCCAGATTGACATTGGCATCCTTGGTACGCCGTTTTCGGGCGCTTCATAACGGAGGTACCCTGGCCGTCGCCAGGGCGAGAGGTCCTTCTGTCTCGAGGTTCCATACTTCCTTCTGTTGTACAGTCACTAACTTACTCAATATGGCTATTGGTAGCCAGACTTTAAGAGACCGGGGTCTGTCTGACTCGGTCATCTCAACCATGTTGAGGGCATGGTAGTCTTCTTCCAGGAGAATCTACAGTCACACCTGGCAGACCTACATCTCTTGGTGCGAAGAGATGAAGTGACGTCCACGGACGTATTCGATGGCCAGGGTCCTGCTGTTTTTTTTTTTTACAGCTTGGTGTGGATCTCAAATTACTTTTAAGCACCGTTTGGGAGCAGAGTTCAGCCTTGGCTGTGTTCTTTCAGTGGCCCTTTGGGGCCCGTTCCCTGGTGGGTACCTCTTTGTGCTCCCCTCTTGGCCCATCTCTTCCCCAATGAGTTTTTGACTCTGGTGCTCCTGGTTCCTCAGGAGCTTTCCCTTTGGAAACTTCAGAGAGATTTTCTCTTAACACTATCTCGAAAAGTGGCCCTTTTCTTCCCTTAGAGGGGTCTCTGAGCTGGCGGGCTTGTCTTGCAAGCCGCCATGCTTGATCCTCCATAAGGATTAGGTGGTGGTGCGCCCGCGACCTTCCCTTCTTCCGAAGGTGGTCTCGGACTTTCGCCTGAATAGGGGCATTGTTACGTCCGTCCTTTTTGTCCTCGGCCGGCGCATCCTGCGGAGGTTGCTTTTCATACTTCAGGCGTGATACGCGCTTTGCGGGTGTATCTACCTGCTACGGCTCCGTTTTGGAGATCTGACCCTCTTTTGTGTCAGTGTCTGGCCCACAAAGGGCCTGGCGGTCTCGTCGACCACCCTGTCTCGGTGGATCTGACAGACCGTCATACAGGCCTATGCTCTTAGGGGGCAGGCCCCCCTTGTTCCGGTCGCGGCACTTTCGACCAGGGCACCTGGTGCTTCCGAGGTTTTTTCCGACTTCATACGTCGGTGTCACAGGTGTGCAGGGCGGCGACTTGGTCGTCCGTTCACGTTTTTGTTTTTCAAAATGTCCTGGTTGCTGTGAATGCATCTTATGATGCTTTCGCCCGCTAGCGTTTGCAGGCGGCCGTTTTAAGTTGCATCTCCTCTGTTTGAGGAGCTCTGCTTGTTTTGGGGTGAAGTTAAAATTGGTTTTACTGATATATTTCCCACCCCTCGTTTTGACACTGCTTGGGGACGTCCCACTTGTCAAGACTTAAGGAGCTGTGTCCGTCCATGGACGATAAGAGAAAATAGGATTTTTTGTACTCACCGTAAAATCCTTTTCTCTGACGTCCATGGACGGACACAGCTCCCACCCCTCCTTTTTAGGTTTGTACTGCTTGTTACGAACTGAGGCTGCATGCTGCAGTGAGGAGGGTTATGTCTGGAGGGACCGCCCCCTGGGCGGGGCTGTTCAACTCTGTTAATTTAACATGTATTTAACCATTTGACATGTTTCTGCCTAGTCCTCTCCTGTAAACAGGGAACATAACCCACTTGTCAAGACTTAAGGAGCTGTGTCCGTCCATGGACGTCAGAGAAAAGGATTTTACGGTGAGTACAAAAAATCCTATTTTTGCAACATCTGGAGGTCCGCTAATTGCATATCTCTGCTTTATATGTTTACATGCTCCCCCTCCCAGACAATGCGACTCACAGTGGAAGGTTTTCAGTCCAGAGGGTGGGACTAAGTGTGGCCAGGTGATGATTGACAAGGTAGTTTTATAAATCAGCCATGAAATTGCTGATAGCCATGCACCCCTTCAACATCTGTTTATCTCATTGTAGTGCAAGCAGGTACAGCTTAAATGAGGGTGACAATACTGAATGCAGAAGCAGCGCAGCAGCATTATCACCTTATAAGTTGCATAAGGCCTTGTACACACGATCAGTCCAAACTGATGAAAACGGACTGATGGTCTGATGTGCGTACACACCATCAGTTCAAAAACCGATCGAGTCCAACGCGATGACGTAAAACACAACGACGTGCTGAAAAAAAACGAAGTTCAATGCTTCCAAGCATGAGTCGACTTGATTCTGAGCATGCGCGGGTTTTGAACCGATGCTTTTGCGTACTAACCATTGGTTTTGACTGATCGGTCAGGCGTCCATCAGTCCGATTTTAGAGCAAGTTCTGAGGCCCTGTACACACGATCAGTCCAAACTGATGAAAACGGACTGAAGTTCAGTTTCATCAGTCCAAACCTACCGTGTGTATGGCCCATCAGACTTTTGTCCTTCAGACCAAAGTTTTAAAACTTGCTTTAAAATCGGACTGATGAACTGATGACCGATCAGTCAAAACCGATGGTTAGTACGCAAAAGCATCGGTTCAAAACCCGCGCATGCTCAAAATCAAGTCGACGCATGCTTGGAAGCATTGAACTTCGTTTTTTTTAGCACGTCGTTGTGTTTTACGTCACCGCGTTGGACTCGATCGGATTTTGAACTGATGGTGTGTAGGCACATCAGACCATCAGACTTCGGCCTTCAGTCCGTTTTCATCAGTTTGGACTGATCGTGTGTACAAGGCCTAAAACTTTGGACTGAAGGACAACAGTCCGATGGGGCATACACACGGTCGGTTTGGACTGATGAAACTGAACTTCAGTCCGTTTTCATCAGTTTGGACTGATGGTGTGTACAGGGCCTAAGGAGGACTTTTCTAGCAGGAACACTAAGGCCTAGTACACACGAGAGGATTTATCCGCGGATACGGTCCAACGGACCGTTTCCGCGGATAAATCCTCCCGAGGATTTCCGCGGATTTGGATCCGATGGAGTGTACTCACCATAGGATCGAAATCCGCGCCGAAATCCCATCGCGATGACGTGTCGCGCAGTCGCCGCGATGATGACGCGGCGACGTGCGCGACGCGGTCATATAAGGAATTCCTCGCATGCGTCGAATCATTACGACGCATGCGGGGGATCCATTCGGACGGATTGATCCGGTGAGTCTGTACAGACCAGCGGTTCAATCCGTTGGGATGGATTCAAGCGGATAGATTTGAAAGCATGTCTTCAAATTTTTATCCGCTTGAAATCCATCCCAGGGGATAAAAATCCGCGAAAACAGATCCGCTGGGTTGTACACACCAGCGGATCTATCCGCTGGAACTGATCCGCAGATCAATTCCAGCGGATAGATCCTCTCGTGTGTACGGGGCCTTAATATTGTGAGACTTTGCAGGAATATTAAAGTGAATGTAAACCCTCACATATACCCAGTGCCGTGGACAGCCTCAGATGATACACAGATTAAACAAATCCTCCTACATAGGTTTTTCTTTATCTGTGGTCTTCTCTTCCGTACGACTCTTCAAAGAGGAATAAAAGTGCTAATCTTTCTTCATCTATCATGAGCAGAGAGGAGGGGGCAGAGAGGCTGCAGTAACAGCGTGTGAGAGCTGATTAGAGGAGAGGCACACACCCCCTCCACACAGCAGAAGATATGAATAGACAAGCTGTCTGCTAAGCTCCCCTCTACACAAATCTCATGTGCTAGGAAAATGTCTCAGAAGTGACTCATACTGACAACAGAGGAATGAAGCACCAGAGAGAAACCACACTTAGGGCTTTGAAAGAGATAAGTAAACACTACAGATATATACTGTATGTTCTTGGCCGAGATCCCATGACTGAGGTTCACAGCCACTTGTAGGTAAAACAGATGCACTTAAAATTAAGTGCCTGAGCACTTTTTTAATGGGATGCAATAGTTCCACTTGAATCCTGAGACTGAAGTCTTCCCTTTTCCAGTATATTATGACCCAAATTTTATTTGTCCTCAATTATAGAAATGTATTCATGTAAGCTTGATGATGAAGTCACACTTGTCTACATAATTGTTTTTCTCCTACAGGATCCAGTGATAGAAATACAGCCCTGGTTGCTACCAAGTGTTGCAGATTGTGTTAGTTCATGTTGATAAGCCCTTTATTGTAAGCTTTTCAGAGGATTTATTGCCCTCACGGCCTGATCAAAGTCAGAACTACATGGCTCATCAAGTCCACCAGTTTTAGTAGGAAAGAGAATTTCAGCCAGACAACAGTCATTTCTCAACAGTTTATTGTGACAGATGATCCAGTTTATAATTGGCTTTTATCTCTGATGCATTTAAGTCTATAATGCCGCGTACACACGATCATTTTTCGTCATGAAAAAAAACGACGTTTTTAAAAACGTTATTTAAAATGATCGTGTGTGGGCTTCACATTGTTTTTCGGCTTCTGAAAAACGACAAAAAAAAAATTCGAACATGCATTTTTTCACGTCGTTTTTTTTAAAATGTAGTTTTTCATGTTAAAAATTATCGTGTGGGCAAAAACGACGTTTTAAACCTGCGCATGCCCAGAAGCAAGTTATGAGACTGGAGCGCTCGTTCAGGTAAAACTACTATTCATAATGGAGTAAGCACATTCATCATGCTGTAACAGACAAATTAGCGTGAATCGTCTTTTACTAACAAGGAATCCACTAAAAACAGCCCAAAGGCGAATAGAACTTCCCCTTTAGAGTGCCATCGTACGTGGTGTACGTCACCGCGCTTTGTTCATTTTGAAAAAACGATGGTGTGTGGGCAACATCGTTTTTAATAATGAAGTTGGAAAAACATCGTTTTTTTCATGATGAAAAACGACCGTGTGTACGTGGCATAAGAAGCTTATTTGTCAAGCTGCCAGAAGAGGGAGTCAGTTTGTCCTTTCATGAACTCTCAAAAGGAAGACTTCCTGCTCAGTATCTGAAAATCTTCATTTCACAATGTACAATTTTAGTGAGTGAATTAAATGATTTGTTATGCATTTATTCTTTTTAGGAAGAAGAAACTGAGAACTATAAAGGAATCTTCGATCGGCTTGTGTGTAGACCAGAGGACTTCCCAGAAAATGTTGATGAACGTATACGACTTTACAAAGACACTATTTTACGCCCTGTGGAGGTAATGCCTCTGTGTGCTTTATTCTATATATTTACGATACAAAGATGTGTGTTACAAAATACCTGCACCCAAGGATAAAAAAAAAAGGGATTTGGAGTTTAATGATGCATGCTAGTCAAAGCAATCCCCACTGATATTGGTTGAAGGCTAATCCATCAACTTTGTATGAGTAAATAAAGGCAGTTGCTTTAGGAATTTAAACATACTTATTTGGTGATAATATGTCACCAAAGTACAATGACTCTTCAGGTCTTTGTTGCCATATTTTTGGGAGTTCTAAATTCCGAATTCCAAATCTTGAGTTCTGAATGATAATCCACAGTACAAATAGAGAAAAATCTCAGCCACCGCACGCCATATAAGCCCAGTGTGTAATAAGTGATAGCAGCCTCAGGCTAACTCCATCCAGGCAACCCCCCTGATATGTTTTGCCCCACCCACAGGGCTTAGTCATGCAGGTAAGGGTATTACACTCTGGGCTTGTATGGTGTGCGGTGACTGAGATTTTTCTTTGTTCGGTGGATGACATGAAGTCAGAGTGGACTCCTAGCCTTACCTGCACCCTCGGTGGAACACACAGAACGGGGAACATAGATGCCAGAACGGAGCCCCTAAAGTCGGTTTAGGTTCCAAAATTGAAGTTTCAAATTCTGAGTTCCTAATTCAATATTCTGAGTTCTGAATTGAAAATTCTAAGGTTCAAATTCTAAATTCCAAGTTCCTAATTCTAAGTTCCTGTTTTGCTTCCCCATCTATGCACCGCAAGTGTGATCTCTATAACTGATCCAGTTTTAGTGAGATGGCTATAACTTGCAATCTCTGCAGCATTGGCAGACAGCGACTTAATCCAAATGGTATCTTGCAGATCTTCACAGATGAACATCAGATGGGTAAAAAAAAAAAAAATCATAGAATGTCTAGCTCCAGCAATTACATGTGCCCAGGACAGAAAAGAAAACGCACACTTAAAAGGGGGGAGTGACTAGCTACACAGAGAATCCCCTAGCTAGGGGGTGAGAAAGGGACACAATTATTTAATGGCAAACCGAGAACATGTGCATGTGTAAAATTAATCCAAAATTGTTCCAAAATCCAAGTTTATAATTCTAAGGTAAGCTTTCTGAACTCAAGTAGAAAGGTGTCATGTAGGCTGGAACAGTTGGAATGTGTTGGTGGTAAAAAAAAAAAAAGAGAAAGTGTGTTACTAAAGCATTTGAACAACATAATGAACACATTCTTCTGACTTTTAAGGTTCTGCCATTGGATGGTTACAATGTTTAATGCAGTTATGGAAGGGAAGATGACTTCTACTGCTGTGTGGTACAATTATTTTGTTATACTTAACCACTTCCATACAGGGCACATACGCACCTTCCTGCCCAAGCCAATTTTCAGCTTTCAGCACTGTCGCACTTTGAATGGCAATTGCGCGGTCATGCTACATTGTACCCAAACAAAATTGGCGTCCTTTTTTCCCCACAAATAGAGCTTTCTTTTGGTGATATTTGATCACCTCTGCGATTTTTTTTTTTTTTTTCGCAACAACTAAAAAAAGACTAAAAATTTTGAAAAAAAATTACGTTTTTTTATTTTTTTCTGTTAATTTTTTTGTAAATAAGTAAGTTTTCTCTTTCAATTACGGGCACTGATATGGCGGCACTGATGGACATCGATGAGGTAGTACTGATGGGCACAGATAAGGTGGCACTGATTGGCGGCGCTGGTATGCGTCACTGATGGGCACACATGGGCGGCACTGATGGGCACACATGGGCGGCACTGATGGGCACACATGGGCGGCACTGATGGGCACACATGGGCGGCACTGATGGGCACACATGGGCGGCACTGATGGATACTTATGGGTGGGACAGATGGGCACTGATAGGTGGGCACTGGGCATGGATGGACACTGTGGGGTGGCACTGATGGACACTGTGGGGCGGCACCTATGTTGCCAGTCAGTGCCCATTTGTGGGCACTGATTGGCATCTTTTATTTATTTTTTTCAGCCTTTTTTTAAGTCTTCTAACCCTATATCCCATCTCCCCCCCACCCTCCCCCCAACTACCTAAGGGAGCGTACTACCCCATTAGTTAATCCACTGAGCGAACAGGCGAGAACAGAAGAGAGGAGGTGGCCGTACTTTACCCTTGTCTCTTGTGTCGGTGATAGTGGTCACATACCCTATATAGCCGATCCCCACTTGAGCACCCATCAACCCCACTCCCACCGCAATGGGTGACAGCCACTTCTAACAGGAGAGGGAGGGGGGGGAGGAGGGGGGCACGTTACCCTGGAGTCACTTGCTCTAGTGCCATCCTCATATGTTCCACACCGCCCTCTGCCACGGCCCCCATATACTAGTGAATTTCACATGGTTCCCCCTGTCTAGTGAAATATACTCTCTCATTTGAGATTGTTAGGTTCATAGTCGCTAACCAGTTTTCTACCGACGGGGGCGTCTGCGCCTGCCATTTTTGGGCTATCGTTTTTCGTGCCTGAAAGAGGCATCTCAGTATAGCTTCCAAGCTGCCTTGAGGTGCTCTTATATCTTCTATACACCCCAGAAGACAGGTCCTGGCCACTGGATTGAGGGATGTTCCAAATACCTTGTTTATCCTCTCTATTATTTCTACCCAATAGTCGTAAAGTTTGGGGCACTTCCAGACCATGTGAATTAAATTTCCTTTATCTTTGCATCTCGGGCATTCATTATTTTGTCTCCATCCCAGTTTAAACATTTTATGCGGGGTATAATATACCCTGTGCAGTAAAAACAGGTGGGACAGTCTTTGCACAGGGGCGATTGAGACGCAGGCGCATTGATGAAGAATTCTCTCCCACTGTTCAGATGATATTGTTCCCAGATCTCCTTCCCACGCTGCTTTACTCTTAGCCGGGCCCGCTCTGCTTATCGCACTAGCACTCAAGCTGTTGTATGTTGCTGTTATTAAGCCCTTGGCAGTACTTGCCCTGATTACTTTAAGAAGGACAGGGATCTGGGTCCATACAATTGTTTTGGAACTAAATTGTGCTTGAATAGCATGGCGGACCTGCAGATATTTGTAGAATGTTTTGTTGGGAATATTAAATTCTCTTGTTAAATCTGAGAATGATTTTAGGGTGTTACCCTCAAACAGGTGCTTTAAGCGGGTTATACCTTGACACTTCCATTCTCTCGATTCTTCTATGCTTGTTGTTTCCTGTAGATTATTGTTTTTCCATAAGGGGGAGAATTCTGTTTGGCCGCTATATCCCAATAAGGTCTTTATTGTATGCCATACTTTAATAGCCAATTTTATAGTTGGAAATTTATGGGGGAAATAATCTGCCTCTAGGGCTTCCACCAACAATTTATGGGGATTACCCGTTAACATCAAGCGGCTAATAAAGCCGTCTCCCTCAGTGGTTCCACACCCTAGCAGATGTTGCAGTTGTGACGCAATAAAATATAACTTTGGGTGTGGAACCGCCATACCCCCTTCTTTTACTGGTAGCTGGAGTGTTTGCAAACTTATCCTGGCTTGGCCTCCCCTCCATATAAGTTCTCTAAATAGTGATTCTATGTTGAACTATTTATATCCCAGCCATAAAGGTGCGTTGTGGAGCAGGTATATTAATTGCGGTTGCCATATCATTTTAATTAAGTTGCATCGTCCTGCTATAGACAGGGGAAGTCTTTTCCAGATATCGCATTTATTTTTCCACTTTAAAAACAGTGGATCAAGATTTAAATTGGCATATTGGGTAATATCTTTCGTTATCCAGATCCCTAGGTATTTAAATTTTGTGACCACGCTTAATTGAGAAGTACCTGGCAGGAGCTGGAGATCGACTGGATCCAGTGGTAAAAGAGCAGATTTTTCCCAGTTAATTGTCAAGCCTGAGAAATGACCGAAGTCATTTACCAGTTGTATCACTTTGTCTAGAGTGGTTTCAACATCCCCCAGAAAGAACAAAATTTCATCTGCGAATAGTGCAATCTTGTCTTCCCCTTGGTGTCTCCTAAACCCCATTTTGTCCAACCTCGCCCTGGCCATTATTGCAAGTGGTTCCATGGCGAGGGCGAACAGAAGGGGGGACAGAGGACACCCCTGCCTCGTCCCTCACTCCAGCTGAAAAACTTCCGATATCTCATTATTAATTTTGATTTTAGCTCTTGACTCGCTATATAGTAATTTAACCCATCTAACAAAGCGAGGTCCGAAGCCAAATTTCTCGAATACTTCCCATAAATATCTCCATTCAAGGCTATCGAATGACTTAGCGGCATCAAGAGATAACACTGCTCTGGGCCTCGCGTTATCAGTTGGTATTTCTATATTTAAAAAAGTTCTTCTTATATTAAGTTGTTGCCCTACCTGGTATAAACCCTGACTGATCTGGGTGCATAAGTTTGCTAATGAATCTATTTAAGCGAGTTGCTAAAATTTTGGCTAAGATCTTAAAGCGGAGGTTCACCCATAGCGAACACATTTTCCCCTTATCTTCATGCTCGTTTTGTCTAGGGGAATCGGCTAGTTTTAAAATATGACCTGTACTTACCGTTTACGAGATGCATCTTCTCCGCCGCTTCCGGGTATGGGCTGCGGGACTGGGCGTTCCTTCTTGATTGACAGTCTTCCGAGAGGCTTCCGACGGTCGCATCCATCGCGTCACGATTTTCCGAAAGAAGCCGAACGTCGGTGCGCAGGCGCAGTATAGAGCCGCACCGACGTTCGGCTTCTTTCGGCTACGAGTGACGCGATGGATGCGACCGTCGGAAGCCTCTCGGAAGACTGTCAATCAAGAAGGAACGCCCGCTCCCGAAGACCCATACCCGGAAGCGACGGAGAAGATGCATCTCGAAAACGGGTAAGTACGGATCATATTTTAAAACAAATAGCCGATTCCCCTAGACACAACAAGCAGGAATCTAAGGGGAAAATAGAAAAAAAAAACGAATTGGGTGAACTCCCGCTTTAACATCGGTAGGTAACAAAGAAATTGGGCGATAAGATGAGGGGAGCAATTTTTTTCTTTCCCCTCTTTATGAATCACTATTATAGTTGCTTCCAGCATTGAACGGGGAAGAGTACCTCCACTCTCAGCCCCTTCCAGGGCCTTCAACAACTCTGGTAATAAAATCTCACCAAATTTCTTGTATACCTCGATAGGTAGTCCATCCGGGCCAGGCGATTTCTGGTTTGGCATCGAGGTTACGGCTTGCTGAATTTCGCTTAGTGATTGGTGCATCCAAGGCCTGTCTGTCCTCGTCTAGCAGGGTAGGGACTATTATTTTCTGAAAAAACAATTCCATAGCTCCACTCCCAGCCCCCCTTTAGATTTGTACAATTCTTTATAATATTCACAAAACGTTTGTAAAACCACCTGGCCTTCCGTAGAAATTTCTCCCGCTATTGTCTTTATTGCTGGCATATTTGATGGGGGGGAGTTAGTCCTACTCAAAAGGGATAACATCCGTCCTATCTTCTCTCTCTCTCTCCAAACTGGCACTGCCTTTCACTGCTTATTCTCCGCACATTTCAAAGTAGCTGTTTTGTACTCTAGCTGTTTTGTCAGCCATGCTTCCCGCTTCTTTAGCTTGAGTGGCCTCGCGGGCCAACTTGCCCTCTTGCTCTCTCCCTTCCCTTTTCACCCTGGCTACCTACTGAATTAGCAAAGGAGAGTAAGATTTGATTGACAAGCTGTGAGGGGGGGCGGCAGCGGCGACGGGCAGAGTTGCTGATTGCCGCCATTACTAGTAAAAAAAAAAAAAGTATGTCCCCGGATTTCCTTTTAAAAATCTGGTCACCTTAGCTTAGACGCCCTTTTTCTGAGAGCAGCTTCTGGCTCAGAATTGGTGGAGGATGTGTCTATAACCATTGTGGACCTTCTGAATATTTGGGTGGGTGTTAAATATTTTGGAGTCGGTCCTGGTTCCGACTCAGCGTTTGGAGTACCTAGGTTTGATCCGGACTCCTCGTGGCAAAGGTTTTTCTTCCCCTGGAGAAATTGCAGGTTCTTCAGTCTGCAGTGAGGGTGTTGGCTTCATACAATCGGTCATTTCTCCGTTTTGCATGCCAGTCCTGGGCCTGTTGGTAGCCTCCTTCGAGGCGGTACCGTATGCCCAGTTCCACGCGTGTTTTCTAGTGGGAGATACTGTCCAAGTGGTACAAATCTCTTTTGTCTCTGGATCATCAGATCTGGTGAGCCACCTACTCGGTCTCTCTGAATTGGTGGCTGGGATCCCTGACTCTTCGGTCCGGAAGTAGTTTCTTCCAGTTCAGTGGACGGTTATTATGATGGTTGCCAGCCTCTTGGGTTGAGGGGGGGTGCCTGGCGGGTCCAGTCGGCCCAGGGTCACTGCACTCTAGTGAACTCCTGTCTACCGATCAATGTCCTAGTACTTTGGGTGATCAGGCTATGCCACTCCTCGAGGTGGTTGAAGGGTTGCCCGATCTGGATTCAGCCGGACAACGCCACGGCCGTGGCTTCGGTCTACCATCAGGTATACTGGCAGGCGGACTACTGGAGTCGCAGGATGCTGGACCAGGGTGACTGTATGTACCCTGGTGGTTGCCAGGGCGGGAGGACCGTCTGTCTCAAGGTCCCATACTTCCTCCTGTGGTACAGTCGCTGGCTTGCATGACATGGCTGTTGGAAGCCAGACTTTGAGAGACCGGGGTCTGTCCGTCTCGGTCATCTCACCCATGCTGGAAGCAATGTAGTCTCCTTCCAGGAGGATTTACCATCGCACCTAGAAGACCTACGTCTTTGTGCGACGAGATGGGGTGACGTCCACGGACGTACTCAGTGTCCAGGGTCCTGCTGTTTTCACAGCTTGGAATGGATCTAAAAATTGCCTTAAGCACCGTTTGGGGGCAGTTTTCTGCCTTGGCTGTGTTTTGTCAGTGGCCTTTTGCGGCCCATTCCCTGGTGGGTACCTTTTTGTGCTAGGGGTTTGTGATATACTTCCCCCTCTTGGTTCACCTCTTACCCCATGAGTTTTGGAAACATCAGAGATTCTTCTCTTGACATCTCGGAAAGTGGCATTTTTAGTGGCCATTACTCCTGTCAGAAGGGTTTCTGAGTTGGCGGTCTTGCCTTGCAAGTCACCATGCTTGATCCTCCATTAGGATTACGTTGTGGTGCTTCCAAAGGTGGTTTCGGCCTTTCGCCTGAATGAGGACTTTGTTCTTCCATCCTTTTGTCCTCGGCCAGCGCATCCTAAGGAGGTTGCATTTTCTACTTTAGACGTGGAACGCGCTTTGCGGGTGTACCTGCCTGCTAAGGCTCAGTTTCAGAGATCTGACACTCCTTTTGTGTCGGTGTCTGGTCCACAAAAGGGTCTGGCGGTCTCGTCAACCACCATTTCTCTGTGGATCAGGCAGGCTGTCATACAGACTTATGCTCTTAGGGTGCGGGCGCCCCTTTTCCGGTCACGGCACTTTTGACCAGGGCAATGGGTGCTTCCTGAGTTTTCCGACACTATGCGTCTCTCACAGATGTGTGGGGCGGCGACTTGGTCGTCCGTTCATGTTTTGCAGGCGGCTGTTTACTGTTGCACCTCCTCTGTTGAGGAGCTCTGCTTGTTTTGGGGTGAAGTTAAAATTGGTTTTACTGATACTGTTCCTACCCCTTGTTTTTGACACTGCTTGGGGTCGTCCCACTTGTCAAGATTTAAGGAGCTGTGTCCGTCTATGGATAAGAGAAAATAGGATTTTTTGTACTCACCGTAAAATCCTTTTCTTTGAGTCCATGGAAGGACACAGCACCCACCTCTCCTTTTTAGGTTTGTACTGCTTGTTACGAACTAAGGCTGCATACTGCAGGGGGGGGGGTTATGTCTGGAGGGACCGCCCCCTGGGCGGGGCTGTTAAAGTAAAATATATTTAATTATCTAACATGTTTCTGCCTAGTCCTCTCCTGTAAACGGGGAACATAACCCACTTGTCAAGATTTAAGGAGCTGTGTCCGTCCATGGACGTCGGAGAAAAGGATTTTACGATGAGTACAAAAAATCCTATTTTTCTTTGTGTTCTTGCAAGAAACCTTGTTAGAAGAAGACATTTCTCTGCACATGGTGTGAACAAGCACAACATATTCTATGCAAATCAAAACGTCATGTTTTTCCATCAGTTGTGCATATATGGTGTAAATGAGGCCTTGTACCTATAATATATCAACTTTCCAAGTGATGTTTCCTACGAACAAAAAGGTAACTTAAAAGGTCATAGCAATTGTAGATTTTTTTTGCAGGTAGAACAGTTCACATCTACAGTATGTGTTTTAACTGTAGAGCTAAAGTGGTTTGCCTGGAGTTCAACTTTACAATGTAAACAGTAGCCTGAAAATAAAGCAACAAAACAAATGTTTTTCATATTAAAGTATCATTTTTGAGGTTTTTTTTGTATTTATTTATTTTTTAATAAGGCAATAAGAAATTTTCAAAATGTCCTGCCATACCCATTAACAACCAATACAATTCGAGATTTTCCTAGCTTGTGACGGAAAATATTAATTATATGAAGACAGGAGGCGAGTATCTTATGCATTAATCCTTTATTAATGCCCATAGCAGAAAAATTCATTATTCAAATTTAATGTAAGTGAAAACAGAAAAAACTGTAAAGACTACAACTCCCAGCAGTCCTAGGGCCACAGTAGCCACTCCCATCCTGTAGCCCCTATATAAGGACTGCCCCATCCTGGATCTTCCTCTTCTTTATGCGAATCCTAAACGTACAGGAACCAGGATCATCAATTGAGCGTTTTTCTAATCGCCGGATTCTTCGGCCAGCCGGCCCGATATCTCAGTCTCTGGAGACAACTGGGGTAACTGCAAACACGTCCCAACGGGGACTAGCCAACCAAACGTTCCCGACCAACAGGTCATCCATATACAGGAATCTCCTCACGATCAACAGGTCGTCTGCACACAGGAACCGCGATTGCGATCAATAACCTTGGCAAACTGGAGCTTCGGTACAGGATTCAGTCGACGGTATCCAGACTCCGGATCTGGAACGCAGTAGGCACCTCCACTTTCGGTCTGCAGTGAACTAAACCCCATGGATCGAAACGAGAACGGCAATCCCAACGGGGATAGTGAAGAACGAACTCCTGGGACGTATCAGCCTCTGACTTGCAGGATGCGTGATTCAATAGCCTAGAACAAGAGAGACATGGTGATAGGGTGGGTCGGGAGGGAAGATACTCGCCTCCTGTCTTCATATAATTAATATTTTCCGTCACAAGCTAGGAAAATCTCGAATTATACATCAGACAGGAGGCACATATCTTATGCAAGTTCAAAGCTATAACAATGTATATATGACTAATAACAATCGAAATAATCTACAAAACTGACAGAAATGTGTTCCTCCGGTCCAAAGCGGAATTGGCGGAAAGCGGTCGCTGACGACCAGTCCGCCGCTAGCAGTAAGTCAGAGGGGGGCCTCCCGAGGTGATGACTTTAGACGCCATCGCTCCTCTGGAAGAGTGGGCACCGAACAGGGTTATGTCAATCCCTGCCATTTCCATGACCGACCCTACCCCTCTGGCTAGCGTAGCCGAGGAAAACCGGAAAAAGAGTTGAAAGAATTGCGAAGATCGCAGCGAGGCTGTCAAGTACTCATAAGTCTGTAGACAGCGGACCACACACAGGTGTGGATGCGCGGGGAAGAACGGGTAGAAAAAACGATTGAAGTTCCGTCTTGTCCAACGCACGACGGAAAAACTTGACTCTCTGAGGCAAGGATTGACGCCTGGATATGTCCAAAGCCCTGATGTCTGACACACGATGATGGAAATCAGACACAAGAGGACAGTAAGCTTGAAAGACAATAACCTCAAGACAGAGTGTCAATGTCCCCCAGTCCGAGAACATGGTCAGGACCTTGGTCACATCCCAAGTGTGCTGGTACTTTGGGCGTTTAAACTTAACGCCTTCAAAATCGGCACACCAACGGATGTTTACCCACCGGTAACGAGTCTACAAGGGAGTGGTAGGCTGAGATCGCAGAGCGATAGATGTTAAGGGAGCTATAGGACCTCCCGGATTCAAAGAGTCCGCCCTATAGTTGGCCATAACAGACACAGGCGCCTGAACGGGATCAACCTGCCGTTGATCACACCAACAAACCCAGAGTCGCCAGGCTGATCGATATGCCGATCTAATCCCGGGGCCCAGGCCAAGACAAGGAGATCCCTAGTTCTTGAAAGGTCGCTGTCTGCGACCGGCCCCCCCGAAACCAACCATACGAGGAGAGGTAGGCTGTGCTTCGTGATTAGAGAGTGCAGGTCCCCGTTCGGATTGGCGAGGAGATGAGGTGAGTGAGGAAGCGACCTGGGGAGATCCAGTCATCCTCAGAAGGAGGGGAAATCATGGTTGAGTCGGCCACCACGGAGTGATCAGCACGACTGATGCTCTCAGGTTCGCTATGTGAAGGAGGACCCTGAGGATCGTCGAACGGGGGGAACGCGTATGTGTCCCCTGTGGCCAGGTTCGGCGGAGGGCGTCCACAGCGTGCGCCTCCGGATCCGGCCTCCAGCTGTAAGAGCGCGGGAGCTGATGGTTGAGACGGGAGGCAAACAGGTCCATAGAGAAAAGGACCCCATAAGTGAGCGAGGGCCAGGAACACTGACCGGTGTAGTCGCCAATCGCTGGAATCGGTCAGGTAACGAGAATTCCAATCTGCCACCATATTGGAATTGCCGCAGCCGGGACGAGTTGCGTACCGGGCAGAAGTGCCAGGAGTCTTTCGCTAGATCCGCTAGGATTTCGGATCTGGAGACCCCCTAAGTGATTGACGTACCGGACTGCGGTTACGTTGTCCATATGCCGCAACACACAGCAGTTGGACGTGTGTGGCTGCTGACTCCCGATGGCAAGAAAGCCGCCAGGAGTTCTACGTGTTGACGTACAGCAGAGACTCCTCTGCGGCCCACGTCCCTCCTATGGACGAGGGACCGCCCGAGCACCCCCCCGGCCGTGGTGTCTGGCATCCGACTCTATGACGACATCCAGAGTGGAGTTGAAGGTCTTGCCGTTCCGTTCGACGGCATGACGTGACCACCACCGTAGTTCCACCATGGGTTCTGCGACCAAAGCGACTTTGTCTGCATAGCGTAGCCCCTGGTGAAGATGTAGAGCTTTGAGTCTCTGGAGGGCTCGATAATGAAGAGGGGCTGGAAAATTGGCCCGGATTGACCAAGAATCCCAAAAACTCCATCTCCTGAGATGGGGAGAGAATAGATTTCACGTGATTTATGAGGAATCCCAGATCCTGAAGCAAACCGATCGTCCAGGAGGCGTGTTCGCTCGCCAGGCGAGGGGAACAAGCCATTAAGAGTAGGTCGTCCAAGGAGATGAGAAACCTCACTCCAACCACGGGGCGGAGGAGAGACCGAAGGGAAGGCAAGTAAATTGCCCCGTTCTGTTTCTCCCCAGGAAGCGAAGCAAGTGTCGGGAGGTGGGGTGGATGGGAGTCCACCTTTACTAACCAGTCCCCGGGGCGTAAGAGAACCCGCAGGCAGTGGATGCTCTCCATTTGAAATGTCGGAATACAACATGTTGGTTGAGAGTTCTCAAGTGTATCACTGGGCGATAACCGCCACCCTTTTCCTGACCAGGAAGATGTTGTTGAGGAAGCCCGGAGAGAGCGGGTCCCCCTCTGCTACCGCTTGTGTGGTCCGAAGGTCCTGCAACTCGTTGTCTATTAGGACGGTGTTCAGGTTTGAAAACCGAATGGGATGGGGGACCAGGGCCATGTCTGGTAATATAACTCTATCTGATAGCCCGCTACTGTACTGTGTTAGACTTTTTAAATGATGTTTGGGCTGTATCCAGGTTGGAGTAGAGCCCTACCATCTGTCAATATCTTTAATCAGCATGTCCCCGAATAACATACCTTCGGCGGCCAGTCCGAGTTCTGATTCGGCTAGGTGGGACAGCTGGGAGTCAAGCCAGATCAAGAATGAGCGGCGGCGTTCTGTTGAATGCGTAGTGTTCGCGCATCCCAGGAGGCAAACTGCCCGTTGGGCCCAGCCCCTAAGGTGGGATAGGTCAACCGGCTATACAGGGGCGGTAGCCTGCTCACTAAGGTTTAGGATTTTGGTGATAGGTCCAAAAGAATCTAAGACCCTGTCCTGTATGGTCCTAAAGGACCTCTCTATTCCCTTCTAGGAATACTCCCCGTGTTTGGTGGGATACCTCAAGAGTATGGGGTCCACCTCGGGAGTGTGCACAACCTTTTTGGCAATGGAAGAGCGGGGGCATTCCGCCCTCAACTTGCTGGGCCCGGTATTCGATATATTGGGCCACCTCGGGTAGAGGTGCCCAGTCACCGGAGCATGGATGGCTAATCACCCCCGGATCGAAAAATGGCTCTTCACGAGAGTCCAGTAATGTTTCACCCTGGGACACAGGGTTGGCGTCATGAAGCGCCATGTGCCCACTGCTCTCATAATCATCATCTTCTTCCTCAGACTCAAAGGAGTTAGCCGCCTCGGACTCCGCGGACGCCTCTGGAGAAGAGTCCACGAATGAGTCTGGCTTAGTCCGTCTAGCGGACTGCTGCCTCTGCATGTTCATCTCCCCGAGGCTCAGGGGTCGATCGGAGTCTGGGAGGGCAGTGGGTCGGCAGTCCTGGGAGGGTACTGCCTGGGACATGTTATTTACTTCCCCTGCCGGGGAGTCGGAGGCCACATTAACGTGGCGGCGTTTTTGGGACACCTAGCCCTTCTTTAGGGGCGGTATACCATCGCCGGATGGTCCGGACCCAGTGGGTGCAGGCGGGGTTGGAATAACCGACGCCATGGCGTCCTGGACGGATCTACCGATCAGTTCTTGAATCTGTGCAGCACCGAGGTAGACTGGGCCTACTAGGGCTGTCCACTACTTCAGGGGCCCTAGCAGGGGTAAACGTTTCGCCGTCAGCCATAGGAGAAGAGCCCGCTGTCTGCGGACAGCACAGGATACAGCACAGTAAAATAGTACAAGGTGCTATATTATTTTATTTATTTATTATTTCATAGTACAAGGTGCTATATTATTTATTTATTATATTTAATTATTATTATTTCTTTATTTAGACATATAAAGACATATTCCAGGTAATAAATTCCCCAGAACATGAACTGATGGGATTATTATTTATATATTATTGATTCTTTATTTAAATATAAGGACAACTGATGGAGTGACAAGTAAACTGGGGGAATAGATTCCCCAGCAAGCAAGGGTAGAACCAGGTGTAGGAGACCGCGTCCTGTATCCTACACCGCTCGCCTCACACTGGCGTAGCGGTGCAGGAGGAGCGAGGTCCGGACTCGAGGACGTAGTCTCGCGAGACTACGGCTTCCACGATCGGAGGAAAGTCCCGCCCGCCCCCAGAGGCGCGCGGCTCGTAAGGAAGAGCGCGCGGCCCGGAGGGAAGAGCGTGCGGCGCCGAAAGGGCGCAAATCGGGCAGGAGACGGCGTGACGCGGACAGCAAAGATGGCGACGTCTCGCGATAGTACAGCCGTAAGGGACTATCGTCGTGAGGAGAAATAATGACAGCCGGTCAAATCGCACAGGCACCAGGGGGGTGCGCGTCGACCGGAGCCCAGTCAGAAGGTTGGTGGGGGTAGAAGAGAGAATAAAAATACAGATGAAAGTCTGAGGGTATCGGAGGAAATATACAGGGTATAATGACGGCCGGTCAAAGCGCACAGGCACCAGGGGGGTGAGCGTCGACCGGAGCCCAGTCAGAAGGTTGGTGGGGGGTAGAATAAAAATACAGATGAAAGTCTGAGGGTATCAGAGGAAATGTACAGATACAGGTGGAAGTCTGAAGGTAACAGCGGGGGAGGAAAAAACCCCCACAGCCGTAATAAAAGCTGGGGATGGGAGTGGAGGGGATCCCCAGCACTCGTTAAGGAGAAAAAAACAAGAAATTTTATAAACAGTGGAAAAAAGTAGTGTACTTATCTGAGTTCTGGCTATGAGCAGATAGAAAGAGGAAGATCCAGGATGGGGCAGTCCTTATATAGGGGCTACAGGATGGGAGTGGCTACTGTGGCCCTAGGACTGCTGGGAGTTGTAGTCTTTACAGTTTTTTCTGTTTTCACTTACATTAAATTTGAATAATGAATTTTTCTGCTATGGGCATTAATAAAGAAGGATTAATGCATAAGATATGAGCCTCCTGTCTGATGTATAATTTCAAATTAACTGATGTAAATTAAACCTGGTAGGTTGGATGGTGGTTTTAAAAAAATAATAATAATGCTCTAAGGATAAATCCCACCTTCTGCTTTAAGTGAGCCTCAAAGTCAGGGGTCGGCAACCTTTTTCCACTTAAGGACCGGTTTTCTGTTGAGAATTGCCCCTAATCGAATAGAGCCGCACTCCAGCTGAGTTGCCGATCAGCTGGATTGACGTGCCAGGGCGCAAGTGCAAATCATAGGAGGTATCTCTTGATGAGAGGTGCCATTTCACGGGCACAATTGAAACCTATACAAACAGCGGGGGGGAGACCGTAATTCTCACATTGTGCCTCTGTTGCGGGGCGGCTTTACAGTGTGCTGGTGGTCTGGTTTTCCCACTGTTTGTTTAGGTTTAAATTGTGTCTGTGAAATGGTATCTTCCATCAAGAGATGCCTCCTACAATGTGCGCATGCACCATGGTTACTTCAGCCCAGCTGATCGGCAAATCAGCAGTTGTGCTATGACATACTGCGCATGCCCAGTTAATCCCGGGAACTATTCGATGGGGGGGTACTTCTCGACAATTCAATGTATGTGAATGCATGGAGAGCCGCATTCACCTGCTATTGAAGATAATAATAATCCTAACATTAAGTGAGAATGGTACAGGTTTACCTCACTTAAGGGTTCTTTAGTAATACAAAGCCAGTTCACCTTGAAGCATGCAGGTTCTCTTCCTCGAGGCTCTGGCATTGCTGCAGGGTCTCCCACCCATCACCCCCTCCCTTTCCTGCAGCTATTAGTTTGTTCAACTTGTACTCACCCTCTCCATTGCTCTCATGTAGCTCCAGCATGTCTCCGGACCCTTGCCTTGTGACACCCAGCCACTGATGCTGGCGTTATAAAGTGAAAACTGCCTTGCTGCACATTAACATGGTTTTCTGTCCACTAAATTCACAAAATCTTGGATGTTTAGTCTGTGTCGCCTGAGGTTGAACTCCTTCTTCACAGCAACACCTGCATGGCAAATTAGGCATATTAGCTTGCCAGCGTGTTCTGTGAAAGCATTCAGCATCCACATTTTTGCAATTATTTTTTTTTTTTTTTTTGGGCATTGTGATTTGCTGAAGAAAAAAGAATATAAACTAGAATATCACTAATATTACAATGATTGGACGCTAGAATTTTACAAATTTTCTCTAGCAATAGCATGGTACGTGTTGGGATTATACTGATCCTGGCTTGCACCAGGTGGCTGAGGATGACATGATTGTGACTGTCCCTGCACCTCTGGTTCTGGTGTGGGCCATAGGTTGCCGATTCTGCTCTAAGTATTCTAAATGTACAGTGTATTACAGCAATATATCTAATTCAAACCTGCACTTATAACCATTAGGAGAAAAGTGGTGTATCCTTCCTTCAGCCGGCCAGTGACTAAAAAAATAATGCACACTGACAGGTGAAAATTACATATAAAGGCCCGGATTCACAAAGCACTTACGCCGACGTATCTCCAGATACGCCGCATAAGTGCAAATATGCGCCGTCGTATCTATGCGCCGTGCCCACAAACTAAGATATGCCTAAAAACAGGCTTCATCCGACCGACGTAACTTGTCTACGCCGGCGAAGAGTGGGCGCATATTTACGCTGGACGCATTTGGCGCTTCCATTGATTTTCTATTAACATATGCAAATGAGGGAGATACGCCGATTAACAAACGTATGTGTACCCGACGCAGTGCGCGTAAAGTCATACGTCCGGCGTAAAGTTATGCCCCATAAAGGAGGTGTAACTCGGCAGCTTCCGTGCAAAGGGCTGCACCAGGGAACACAAGCCGACATATTTTTTTGTAGTTTATATAGGACGTGAATATGATTAGGCGTAGGTTACGTTCACGCCGTAGGCAGTGATCCGGCGTATCTTAGGGAGTAGTTCCGACGTGATTCTGAGCATGCGCACTGGGATGCGTCCACGAGACGGCGAATGCGCCGTTCGTTTTACGTATCTGTCTGAGGCTCAGCCCATCATTTGCATGGGGTCACACCCACTTCCACCTACGCCGGCTTACGCCTAGGAAATCCAGCGCAGTTTTATGAATGCCATACATGCCTCTCTGCGCTGCGTCGGCGTAGCGTAAAGGAAATACGCTACGGCGGCATAAATGTGCGCCGCTGTCTGTGAATCCGGGCCAAAATATTTAATGAGTTTTAAAGCATTCCACTGTTAAAAGAATCAAGAACAGTGTATTTTACCATGCCCTATATTTTTATTTTTTATTTTTTTAGTCATTGCAATTAATAAAATCAAGCAATAAGTGTGTTGCAATGTATGAAAATACTTATCAAACCTGACCAGAGGTCCCTGATATCTAGATGACTAGGTCAAAATCAACAATGTGAGCAAGCATCTGTTCACTTAAATATAACTCTGTGACCAATATGCTGACATAAATACATTTTTCTTGGAACATATAAGTTTTTCATTTGGAACACTATTTTGAAAAAATATATATATTTTTTTCAGTATAATTATTGGATACAGATGTACAAACATGGAGCAACAATTTTTTAACCTTTAATTAAATTGTATGTAAACTTCATTTTTTTTTTTTAAATACTGTACTGTCAGATTTATTTAATACTGTAATTGTACTGTATATTTACATGAGTATGCAGCAGGCAACTCTGGGTGCCAGAATACATGTTCGACGGCTAGGGTCTTTAACGTTGCATGTTTTAGTTTTACAGTATGAAAATTAGATTTGTACTTGTGTTTACTTTTACATGTTACTTGGTATTACTTTTAATACAAGCAAGATTGGTATGAATCAGTATGTTTTTTTTCCTGTTTTAATTGTGTACATTGATAAGAATGCAAACAATACAATATCTCAAATTACTGCATATTTTAGGAGAAATAATAATTTGTTGCGTTATAGGATCTAATGATTGATCATGAACCTCAATATCTAATAGAACTTGATGGAAATAAAAAGCCTGAAGAATTATTTGTGGTAAGTTTTCCATTATTATTCAGTAAATGGGTAATTAACCAGAGACAGAATGTACTGATGTCCACATTTTGGTTTGTATGAAACATTTGTTATATAATTCCTTGTCTTTGTTTTTGGTATGCACTTGGATATTTTCTGCCACAATTCTGAGTAAGACCGCTAATCTTTTACTTATTGTTAATCTCCAATATTCAGTATAAGACTTCTGTCACACAAATGTGCAGCCAATTAATCTAAAATAAGCAGTGTATAAGCTTTGATATTTCTACTCAGCAATATGGGAAAGACATATATCAGATTTGATGATAACATTTGCAGTGACACTAGCATCTTATTAAAACTGTAGGTGTTATAGTGGGTGTATTTTATTTCAGACATCGTATTTGCTGTCAGTTTCACTGAAGGATTTCTGCAATGCTGATGTTTTTAACTGAAGCTTGGCACTCCTAGTTTTTTAAGCAGGTGGTCACAAAGAGTAATACTGTGTCCTAAAGCTAATTTCACTCTAACCTTCCCTATAATATTTAGCTCATACAATAATCCTTTTTTTTTAAATATACAGTTAGGTATAGCTGCCCTGTAATGGTAACATGTCACAATTTTAGTGGGTGATTTTGGAATGAAGCACCTACTGGGTTTTGATATTCCTTGCTAGCTGTTGTAATGAGCTCTTCCCACTAGGATTTCTGGCTCTGCGTCCCCCATAATAAGCCTTTCTAAAGTCAAATGGGTGGGACTCGCTATTACTAATTCATTATCATTTTATCTAAAACATATAAGTAGATGGAAAAGGCAGAAGTCGGTGAACACCTCCTTAATGGCCACGAAAGGTATTCAGAGCCAGGAACTCTGGTTCCGGGTACCAGGCTCTCCAAGTGATATAATAGAAATATAGAAAAGTTTTAAGGTGAATTTGCTTTAATATTTGTTAATGCACTTTTCCATATACGTGCGCCAGGCCACGTTTTTTCTAGACTTCAAGACTGGAGCACATTCGTTGTTATAACATTTTAGAAGCTGTGCATTCATTGGGGTTGGTTTACTAAAACTGGAGTGTGCAAAATCTGGTGCAGTTGTGCATGGTAGCCAATCTGCTTCTAACTTCAGCTTTTTTCAATTAAGCTTTGACAATAAAACTTGCAAGCTGATTGGTTTCTATGCAGAGCTGCACTCCCTAGTTTTAGTAAATCGACCCCATTATATCACATGATTCTGTACAGAAAACTGGAAAACATGCATTGATATGGGTACATGAAGAAAAATACTCCTCCTTTAGTGTCTTGTTTAATGAATTATCATACTGAAGGTCCACCTGCAGTTTACGCTTTATGACCATCATTTAAAATGAATAAATAGATAAATATGTTTAAGTAAAAATAATTGGAATACACATTATTATATCATGTCAAACAACTTTTATTCCAGCTAGAAAAAGCAGTTTCTAGGTGGGAACCATCAATATGTCTTGCCATGTGGAATAATGTTTGACATGGTGACATAAGTGATTGGCTACTATTCTTTTCAATAGTGTATCTAAAGCATGAATGGCTTCTTTTGGCCTGATACCAAATCCTCAGGAGACTACAGGAGTTGATTAGCTTCAGATTGGTGAAAACTTTCCTGTTCCCTACATATTATGTTTTCTTTCCTAATTTATGTTGCAGTCTATGTTGGCTCGTCTGGAATATCTAGGTTTGCGTCATGGAGCTGTGGTGATGAAACTCTACAACCCTGAAGAAGAGGAGTCAATAGAAGGGCTTGATGGTGTAAGTCCAAGGGTCTTTCAACTTTTTACTCAAAGGGTCAGTTCATTGTCTCCTGCATCAGAGATCAGTGGAAATAAACACCCCTGTGTTGGTGGCCAGTGGGAGTAATAATTGTCTCTATCAGTGGTCGGTGGGATTAATATATGGTACTCCATTGTTGTCAACGGGAGGAATAGATTTTTATTATTGGGGTGAGTAGGATTTTGAAAGCACGCTTTCACCCCTACCTGGCACTGGTGTTCAGTTGCACTTATCTTTGTGAAGGCTATATGTCTGTGGAGAACCTCATGATGCCATGCCACAGTGTTCCAGAGCCAAAGACTCACTGCCACTCTGCATTGAGTAGCTTCCTCCAGCTTGCAATACATTCCCTGCAGGGCCTTCTGATTTCAGGGCCTGATTTGCGGCAACCAATGGGCTTTAGTCTGAGGTACTACAAAGATATATGTGTATGTATGTATGTATGTATGTATGTATGTATGTATGTATGTGTGTGTGTGTGTGTGTGTGTGTGTGTGTGTGTGTGTATATATATATATATATATATATAATATACATTATGTGTGTGTAGATAGATATATATATATATATATCTATGTGTGTATATATCTATGTACAGTACTTAAGGTGAAGGGGCGCTCTAACGTTGTATATTAAATGTGAATTAAGAAAAATGCATAACAAATATGACCTTCACACAGAAATTCTTAGTGAATAAAATCACACAAATGCTCTAATACATGAGACCTGTATTTGATTGAAAAAAAATCAAATTATCCAATCACAAATAATGTGCAAATAAAGTCCTAGCGAAAGTGACTTCTTGTGCAGCAAAAATATACTGTACTGTATGTAAAGCTTCTGAGTGTATTAAACCAGGAATGCCTTCACCAGCTGAACAGTTGATCACCCAAAGTGCTTATAAGTGGGTTCTGCATACCAGATAATGTTGACCTCTTTAATTAAAAAGCAGGTCTAAATACCCTTGGGCAAGATAATACTTGTTAACAATGATGGATGCTGTATAGGTATGCTACACCTCCTCCCGCAGGGATCAATAACGGAATATGCAGAGAAAATATAGAGGAACCAGAATTGTGTAATCCCATTTATTTAAAAAATAAGACAAATGGCTGCTTACAAAGGGAGCGGAATTGACCAAGACTCTCCTCTCTTGGTCACGTCACTTCCGGTCCCTTTGGTCTGTGTGTCAAGGAAGGTTAAACGCACGCTAGCTATGGGTGATAGCAGCCGGGCTTCATTCGGCCATCTGACACACATGCAGCCTCAGTACCGGGCTAAGTCAACGTCTATGAAAGCAGCCATTTTGACTTTTTATTTGTCTTTTTTTGCTCTGCCAGCAGTTTTCTTGCTGGTTCTTGCCGAGAAAACCGTGTGTGTGTGTGTGTGTGTGTACGAGGCTTTAGTCAATGTTAACAGTGAATATAAACCGAGCGCGTGTACGAGGCTTTCAGGTTTCTCATCGGGAAATCTGGCCAGAATCTCGAGGCGAAAAATAGAGATCCTGCTCTCTATTTTCTCGTCTAGATTCTTGTTGGCTTTTTTCCCCGACGAGAAACCCGAGAGTGTGTATACTTGCCTGTCGTCGTGGAAACCTGCGCATTCTCAAAATGACTTTGACGCATGTGTGGTAGCTTCCACGGCATAGGTAGGGTGAAGCAAGATGACGGTATGGAATGTAACGTGTGCATGCTCGTCGTATGCATTGACGTCGCCGCGTTCTTGCCTTTCAAAAGCGGTTCTTTGAAGGTCTGTGTGTACACTTGGGCGGCAAGAGATTCTTGCCAAGAATCTCGGGGGGGGGGGGAAAACAAAATTTTTTCCTGACGAGATTCTGGCCCTTGTGTACAAGACCATAGAGCTATTGTCTTATCAATTTTTTTTGGCATATTAAATAAAATTAGAAGCAAAACTGACATCTTGCATGGTCATGAGATCGTAATTTCATAGTATAAACTAAAAAACGTGCTTTAATTTGTAGGATGAGCTGTTGCGGACCCTTTCAGGTTACCATATAATCGCTCCAAGATATAGGTGGCGTAGAAGCAGATGGGGCACACTGTGTCCTGTGGCTCTTAAAGAAGGCTATATACAGAAAGGGTTACCGGAGTTTGCTGTTAGGTGAGTTGGAACCTAAAAAGTTTACAATGTTGCTTTATATTCTATTATTGCATCAACATTTCTATTGCATCAACATTTCTATTGTATCTGTTTATTTCAGTTTTCTAGATAAAATGTATCTAATATCCTCTGAGGAATCGCTTAAAAAGTTCATGCAGAATCCTCGTCCATTCCTCCTACCTCCTATGCCTCTGCCTCCTTGTAAAGTTGCTGTCATGGGGCCAAAGTCTTCAGGGAAAACCACCATTTGTAATTTACTAGCCAAAAAATATTCAGGAAAGGTGAGTACATATGATATTTAAATAAAAAAAAAAGTTTCATTAGCAAACAGTGCAAAGAAAGTGACTTATGCAACACTTCCTTTTCATCTGTGGCATACTTAGGACATGCATGAAAAGGCAAACGGTAACAGGTAAGCGTCCTTTTATTAAGTCAGTATTTGTAGCTACTGACTTTCAATAAAAATTTACTAACCTGTCTAAGAATCCAGTGCTGTACCCTCCCTGGCCGGTTCAGCACTGGCATGTTTAGTGTGGAAAGCCGGCTGTGACTCCTAGCAGCCTCACAGACGGCTTCACTCTGTGCATGCGCAAGCCGCTGCGTGAATGGTCCTGCATAACTGGGTACTGAATCCCCCACCCGGATTTTTTTTTCTTCCCAAAGGTGTGCCAGTAACTGAAATGTTATGTACATTCAATGTATATAATACATGTTACAGTACTTATTTGATAAAAGCCTTCCTTGTGTGGAAATTTAAAAACCCTTGAGACAGCCGACGTGTCTGGTATTGGCAGCATCAGCAACATATAGATCGTTGCCAGGTGACTGGTAGATTGTGGTCTGTGCTTCCTAACCTGCCATTCCAGTGCAATAAACAGAGTGCAATGCAGAGGGACTACTTGTAAAGTTGGAGCTGTAGTAGGGAGCAAGATAAGCCAATGCCTCCTCTGTATTGGCAGCTCCTGTCCTATGCAGAGTGATACTAACTGCACTCCATCTCTTATCCCGGCTAGTGGTCTCGAGAATGGTTCCAGCAGCAGCAAAAATATCTTCAGGTCAGTGTGAAGCAATACACCAAGCATAATGGTATAGAGCTACTTTCACAATGATGCACTGTGGTAAACACACCGCTAGTGCTGTGTACCTGCAGCTTGTCTATGGGTTTGCTGCGCTTAGCCGTAGACTTCTATTATATCCTGTGGGTTTGGTGCTCTTTCTGAAAGCGCAAACAACTCCTGAATGCAGTTTTGGTGCACTTTTGGAAAGTGCAACACACTTGCAAAATATAATAGAAGTCTGAAGCAAAGCACAGCTAACCCATGAAATTCAGAGATGCACTGTACTGAACCTGTGGTACAGGTAAACGACATGACATCGGTGTGAAAGAATCTTTATAAGGGGCTCAGAACAGTAAGGGTTCATTTACATTTGAATTTTTTTTTGGTGGGGGCCTATCTCAAACCGGCCTATCTCAAACCGGCCTATCTCAAACCGGCCTATCTCAAACCGGCCTATCTCAAACCGGCCTATCTCAAACCGGCCTATCTCAAACCGGCCTATCTCAAACCGGCCTATCTCAAACCGGCCTATCTCAAACCGGCCTATCTCAAACCGGCCTATCTCAAACCGGCCTATCTCAAACCGGCCTATCTCAAACCGGCCTATCTCAAACCGGCCTATCTCAAACCGGCCTATCTCAAACCGGCCTATCTCAAACCGGCCTATCTCAAACCGGCCTATCTCAAACCGGCCTATCTCAAACCGGCCTATCTCAAACCGGCCTATCTCAAACCGGCCTATCTCAAACCGGCCTATCTCAAACCGGCCTATCTCAAACCGGCCTATCTCAAACCGGCCTATCTCAAACCGGCCTATCTCAAACCGGCCTATCTCAAACCGGCCTATCTCAAACCGGCCTATCTCAAACCGGCCTATCTCAAACCGGCCTATCTCAAACCGGCCTATCTCAAACCGGCCTATCTCAAACCGGCCTATCTCAAACCGGCCTATCTCAAACCGGCCTATCTCAAACCGGCCTATCTCAAACCGGCCTATCTCAAACCGGCCTATCTCAAACCGGCCTATCTCAAACCGGCCTATCTCAAACCGGCCTATCTCAAACCGGCCTATCTCAAACCGGCCTATCTCAAACCGGCCTATCTCAAACCGGCCTATCTCAAACCGGCCTATCTCAAACCGGCCTATCTCAAACCGGCCTATCTCAAACCGGCCTATCTCAAACCGGCCTATCTCAAACCGGCCTATCTCAAACCAAATTTTTTTTTTTTTTACCGCCCCAACCACATCCCTTTTAGCTGCAGTGGCCAAGTGTGTACACATGTCGCAGCAGGAGTTATACACCCTGTCATGGTTGGTGGGTGTAGCACCTGCCAAGCATGACCCATTCAAGTGAATGAAGCTGCTTAGCAAGTGCCCTGCAACCTTGTGCAGTACAGAAAAATAGGGGTAAAATCAGGCAGTGTTGGGTTGCTTTCTCACCACCTGCTTTAACCCCTTGGACCCTGCAGAAGCATGCAGTTGTAGGGCGCTTGCAGAGTGGACCATTTATTTGAATGGGTCCCGATTGGCACATGGTAGCACTCACCAAAAGCAACAGGGGGTTTAATTCCTGCTGCAGCATGTGCACACCTTTTGCCTGCTTACTCAGGCTAGTTAACTGTGGGAAGCCGACTGATGCCTTGCAGCTTCATAGCCAGTTTACCACTTTGCAGTTGTGAGCCGCTCTGAGCCCTGTAAAGGGTCCTGCAGCCTCCCGGGACATTGTACATGTCCCAAGAGGCTACAGGCAGTAGGGGGTTTAACTTGCACTTGGCTTGCCTAGGCGATCCCCAGTGGGTGTGGGTACCTGGCTTTTGGTTTTACAAAACCAGGTACCCAATCCCCTCCCCTAACTAACCCAACCCGTGAGTCGTGCTGAGCCTTGTAAAGGGTCCTGCGGCCTCTCGGTACATGTGATAATATGATATTTTTTCTGAGTCTGGGGGAATCATTTATCCACATAAATTTATGAAACTCGAACAGTTAAGGTAGGTAGGCAGTGACACTGGTAGTGTCTGTAGGAGGTGAAGTGACCTTATCCATGATGGAAAGTTAATATATTACATCATCCAAACCATGTGAATGTTGGTTGTTTTCAGCATTGTGAATCCTTCCAGACTGATTAAAGTAATGGAAGAAAATGTAATTCCATTAGATGTGTAAGGTCTGCTAGGATATCGTTTCCAAAGTATTTGATGGCTTTAGGAGCTCATTTAAATAGAAATTGGGTTTTATCATAATTATCAGCGTCTTTGAAAAAAAAAAACATTGAGAGCCTCTGATTTTTCTAGTTTTATTTTGTAGTTTGACAGTTAGCCAAATTTATTTTATTTCCTTCAAGAGATTTGGAAGGGTGATTATAGGTTTCGTCATGTAGAAGAATAAGTTGTCTGCATATGCAGCAACTTCATTATATATACCTTGTTTTTTTGTTTGTTTTTTATGTTTCAATAGTATTTATTAGTTTTCTTCACAGACAAAAAGTAGTACATATCAACGTCACTTCCTTCTCTAGACAATGATTTGACAATCTGTTCACCATCACATCGTGCCATTGCCTACGAGGGTTACGACCACCCAAAACATATGTAACTCCACATCATTCAATTGGCAATTTAGGCGATGGTAAACAAAACTCCAGATTTGTGAAAAGGAGGTAGTAAAGCAGAAAAAGGCGGGATTCAATCCCGTCGGAGAACAATAGGAAAGGAGACAGTGGGATGAGAAAGAAGAGGGGAATGGGGAGAGTTGAGGCTCCGCGCACCGTTAAATAATCCACAAGATATACCTAAGTACCACTTGACCCAGGATCACCAGTTAAGTAGCAGATCCAAGGATCCCAGACTTTATGGAACTGCTTCATCTTGTCCTGCGTGAGTGCCGTTAGCCGCTCATTCAACATAAGCCAGGACAATTTGTATTTAAGTTGATCAAATGGCAAGGCCGCGGACTTCCAGTTTCTCGCTATGGTTATTTTTGCTGAGGTGAATATGAATGCCACCAGTCTCCTCTGGGGTCCTGAAGCGTCAGGTATCTTACCCCCCAGGAGCGCATGTTTAGCAGCTTTAACTAAATTGATCTGGGTCAGGGAGTAGTTGAAATTGTACACCCTGATCCAGAATCTCCGGACCCTAGGACAGGTCGACCACATATGGAATGTGGACCCCGTCTGTCCGCAACCTCTGAAACATTCCCGAGAGGCACCTGGCACGAAAGCGGCCAGTCTAGCCGGGACCATATACCACCTCAGCAGGACCTTGTAGTTGGCTTCTATAATGGAAGTATTCATGATCGATCGAGACGCCGATTCCGACAGCCTGTGCCATTCGTCAATCTCAAACGTTTCCTGCAAATCCTCCTCCCATTGGAGCATATAGCCCAACTTTTTCGAGGAGTATGACAGGATAGAATAAATAGCAGAAATATGGCCCCTGACTTTATCGTATTGCCTACATAAATATTCCATAGAAGTCATAGTAGTTAGATCGCCTTTGCGGGCGACAGTTTGCAAAAAGTGGTACAGTTGCGTATATCTAAAGCGTTCAGTCACTGGCATTTGGTATTTTTCAACTAACGTTTTTTCCAACAATATCCCTTTGTGATCACAAAGATCGGCAATTCGTAGAAGACCCTTATTTGTCCACCAGTGAAACCCTACTGGAGAGAGGCCCGGGGTGAAATCCCTGTTCTTTAACAAGGGTGCTAACGGATTGTGAGGGGATTTAAACGTCCTATTCCTGGAGAGCCTGTCCCAAATTTCCAATGAGAATGACAGTGTCGGACACAGTATGACCGGCCTGTCCCTCATAGGGAGCCACATAATATGACATATCAAATCAGGTCGACAGGCATAGGATTCCATAGTCATCCATATTGCGTCAGGCTTTTGGGAATGGTACCTCGTAAGGTGGGCCAACTGGGCCGCGTAAAAGTACTTCATAAGGTCAGGCAGTCCCAAGCCACCCCTTTGCTTCGGTGTGTACATAGTACCCCTATTCACCCTAGGCCTCTTATCTCCCCAGATGAATTGCAATATCTTCTTTTGGAATATGTGGAGGTCAGATCGAACTAGTGACACAGGCAAGGTGCGAAACAAGTATAAAACCTTGGGTAGTACATTCATTTTTATGGAGTGCAATCTGCCAAACCACGAAGGGGGATGAATCTGCCACCTGGCCAAATCGTCTGATAGGCGTTTAAATAGGGCTGGGTAATTCTGGCTATACAACGTCTGGACAGATGAGGTCAAATTTATACCGAGGTAGGGAAGAGCTTCCCTGTCCCACTTGAACCTGTGTGAGCGCTCAAGAGTCTCCTGAGTTGATTTCGGTAAAGATATATTAAGTGCTCTTGATTTCTCATGATTAATTCGTCCTGAAATTTCTGAAAATGGATGCAAAATCGCGTATAAGTTAGGGAGGGAAGTAATGGGCGACGACAATGTCAATAGCAGGTCATCTGCAAAGAACAAGCACTTGTGCTCGTCTTCCCCACAAACGATACCCTTGACATTGGGACTCGAACGGATTTTTATCGCCAAAGGCTCAATTGCTAAAACAAATAGCAGCGGCGATAGCGGACAGCCTTGCCGTGTTCCTCTTTTGATATCGAACGGTGGGGATGAGTAGCCCCTCAATTTCAATAATGCTGAGGGAGAATGATACAGCGTTCGCAAGAGTACCAGAAAGCGCTCGCCGAAACCGAAACGGTGCAATACATCAAAAAGGTATTCCCACGAGAGAGAGTCAAACGCCTTCTGGATGTCGAGCGAAAGCAGCATTCCCTGCCTAGGACCCATACAGTCCCAGTCCGACTGAACTGCCGAGATTAAATTTATGACTCTGCGAGTCTGATCTGATGCCTGACGGTTGGGGACAAATCCCGCCTGGTCAGGGTGGATGTAATCTGAAAAATGTATTTAGTCTGAATGCTAGCACCTTCGTCAATAACTTAAGATCTGTATTGATCAAGGAGATTGGGCGATAGTTGGCGCAATCTCTGTGATCCCGACCCGGTTTTGGTATAACGTGTAGATACGCTACGTTTTCGTGGTCAGGAATATTACTTCCCCTCCTTAAGTCATTAAAATAGGAACACAAATGTGGAGCTAGGATTTCGCTATATTTCCTATAGTAATGGCCAGTGAAGCCATCCGGTCCAGGTGCTTTAGATGGATGGATGGTTTTTATGGCCAGTTTAATTTCGGACTCCGTAAATTCCCCCTCCATAAGTTCTGTGTGAGCCTGGGTGAGTCGGGGCAGTTGCACATCGTGGAAAAACTGATCCGCCTTTGAGGGCACATAGCTAGCGGGAGAGCTATAAAGTATTGCATAAAATTTCTGAAATTCCCCAAGAATGGATTCCGGATTCTGAGTGGGGTGACCTGAGGGTAGTCGTAGTTTAGGTAACGTGGCAGCGTGTTGTCGGGGCACTAGCTTCCTGGCTAACATTGTGGTGGGTTTATCTCCCATTGTGTAGAATCTATGCTTGGACCAGCTAATATGTTTTTCTGCTCGGGTGGTCAGACTAAGATTAAGAGCCAGCCGTGCGTCATCTATCTTACGTCTAATGTCAGTCTGGGGGTTTCTGCGCTGCCCCTCCAACAGATGATCTAGATCTTCCTCCAATAGTCTTATTGATTGCTCCCGATTCCTCTTTTCCCTAGCAGCCAATTGGATCAATTTACCCCGCACCGTAACCTTATGGGCACCCCAATTAATGGTAGGGGAAGTATCCGAAGCTTTATTATTACTGAAGTACTCTTGTAGTGCCTTTTCAATTTCAGCGTACAGTAAGGGATCATTTTAGTAGGCTAGCGTTAAGTCTCCAAGGAGAAGGGCCGGGTTTAGACCACAGTCCTTTCACTGACAATTTAACCGGAGAATGATCTGACCATGGGGTCGACAGTATCTTAACCGATGTCATATACGGCAGCAAAGGGGTACGCACTAAAATGTGATCTATCCGGGAATATGTGTGGTGCACCTGCGAAAAGTGCGTGTAGTCTTTTACCGTGGGATTACCCTCCCGCCTTCTAAGGATCGGTCTAGCTGGATCCGATTTGTCCATTCTATCTAGTGGGATATTACTGCCCCCCCCCCCCATTATCACCTGTCCCAGTACCTTAGGCATTAATATTCTGAGCATTTTGCTAAAGAATTCAGTCTGTCCCGTGTTCGGGGCGTAGTAAGATATGAAGGTGACTAGCTGGTCATGGAGGCGACCAGCAGCCATTACATATCTGCCTTCCTTATCTCTCACCACTGTGAGGGGAGTGAAGGGAGTCCGCCTAGATAGGCAGATCGCCACCCCACCCCGCTTAGCGGGTCCGCTCGTCAAATAAAATTGTGGATATTTCACATTTAGGTACCTAGGAGCCGACGTTTTAGAAAAGTGAGTCTCCTGTAATAAGTGGACATCAGCTTTCTGTTTGTGATAGAATTGAAAAGCCTTAGTTCTTTTAATAGGGGAATTAAAACCATGTACATTGTGGGTGACTATTGAATAGTCTGTGGGAAAACTACCGGCCATCGTGGTGGGGCAGAGCACTCTTACCTTGTGTCAACCAGCACGAGCAGGAAGCAGTACAAAGACAGATTTCCAGTACAACCTGGGACCAGGGCCAAGTGGACATGGTGGAGCGCGGAGCCTGAACTCGGGGGAGGAGGATGAGACCAAAGGGAAAAGAGAAAAAGAAATATAGGTAAAAGAACAAAAAGCATACATTAGACCATAAGCCTGTAAAACTATTTACAGGCAACCTGAGATAATTTACAACATTATGGGGAGTAGCCCCAACCGGATGCAACATCCAGAGTCGCATGAGCAAGGGTACCCTCTTCCGTAGAGGAGAAGTAGTCTCGCAACTGGGTGGCATGGATGGCCTCCCCAACCCAACCTACTAAAACCATAATTGCAGGTCAAAAAGACATAAAAAGAATAAAACATGGAACATATTTCAACGTTAAAGGTACCCAGCCAAGAGTCAATGTAGGAATTAGTGAGGGACAAAAAAAAACAAAAAAACAACAAAAAAACAAAAAAAAATTAGGGGGGGGGGGGGGGGTTAAATAAAAATGAAAATAAAAATAGGGGGAAGGGCGAGATGTGTAAAAAAAAGTCCCTTAAAAAAAAGTTCTACAAAAAGTTCTTCAAAAAAAAAAAGAGAAATAAAATAAAAACCCTGTTTTGGGTACAACAGGAACTACACGCTTTGCGCGCAACCAGGGCTATTGGGTTCGGGCCACGGTTGTTGTTTTTTTTTTTAACCAAACCTACATCTTCTAGGTCTTTGACATGTCTGTGCTGATCTTGCCACATGCTGATGAAGCAAAACAAAGTGCTCTTGCAAAAGCCCATGAAGAAGCTAATGAAAAAGCTATAGAAGCTGTTAAATTAAAGCTGCAGCAAGAGAAATTGCTTAAAGAACAAGGTATGTGCATTGAAATGACTTGCGATCTATAGGACACCACTGTGCTTCTGAAGGGGGGGTTTACATTTATTCTTCACGGAATCTGTAGGTGTTCAGTTTTCTATATACCAGAGTGTATAGCGGAACCATCTATATACAGCAAGAATCTCGGACGCTTTCGAATCCAGCGCAGATGATAAATCTTTTGAACAAAGATATTAGGCTGTATGGAAATGATAATGGAAAGAATATTTAATGTAGGAGAAATATCCTAAATATCCATTTCCAAGAAGTCTGTAAGTTTGCATATTTATAAATAATGACTTGCAAAATGGATCGCTGTTTGTTTGTTTAAAGAAAGCTATGTTCACTTGGGTGACCGCTGATTTACTCTGATATCATTGTTTTTAATCCTTATAGGACCACTTTTACAAAAATTATTTGGCGGTTATGGTCCCAGGCTCCCAGTAGGAGCAGGAGAGCCCAGGAGGCGTGGGAGGGGGGGCACTGCGCCACCTGCTCTGTGACAGTGGTCAGCGGTTATACAGCCATTGCAACACTTTCTCTTTAATGCCTGGAGCCAGCTGAACAAACCAAGCACAAGCTGATGGCTTAAGCAGCAGTCCTCAGCTTGTGATTAACAGTTCACTCTGTGGACGTACATAGTATGCACAAAAGAGCTGAACTGGTTAACAAACATTGTATTCAAGTATGTATTCTTGAAGAGTTGCTAAACCCACAACAGCAAAATCGGTCTGTATATGCAGTAAAGCATGCTTGTTATACTCGCTGTGGAACCTAAGGGGTTATAATCCTCCGCATTGTTTAAAAAGGCTGTTTGATCCTTTCTTCTCTGAACCTCTCCCGCTTGCATTGTCCCCAATCCATCTGCTTATGGTACAGAGCCTTAGGGGCAATCTGCACATACTCAGTTTGGTGTGTATCACATAGTCGGGTTAAGTCCATCAAGTTCATCCCAAAAAATTTATAAAAATACAATCCTATATACACAAACCCATGCCCACAGTTGATCCGGAGGAAGGCAAAAAAAAAACAGCAAAGCATGAACCAATTTGCTACAGCAGGGGAAAAAATTATTTCCTGATCCCCCGAGAGGCAATTGGATTTTCTCTGGATCAACTTTACCTATAAATGTTAGTACCCAGGTATAATATGTACATTTTAGGAGAGAATCCAGGCATTTTTTAAAGCAATCGACTGAGCTTATCAGAACCAGAGGGACTCTCATTTTCACAGCTCTTACTGTGAAAAAATATCTATTTCTATTTCAAGATGAAATCTTTTTTTCTCTAGACGTAATGAGTGCCCCCTTGTCCTCTGTGATGACCTTAAAGTGAATAACTCAAAACCAAGTTTACTATTTGGACCACCTATGTATTTGTACATGTTGACTATATCCCCCCCTTAATCTCCTCTTCTCAAGAGGTAATAGATTTAGTTCCTCTAATCTTTCCTCATAGCTGAGCTCCTCCATGCCTCTTAATAGTTTGGTTGCCTTCTCTTTTGGGAACTGGTGCCCAAAACTGAACTGCATATTCCAGATGAGGTCTAATTAATGTTTTTTGCAGGAGGAAAAATTATATCTCTATGGAGTCCATACCTCTCACTACAAGAAAGGACTTTTCTTGCTTTTGGAAACTGCACCTTGGCATTGGAAGCTATTATTGAGCTTATGATCTACCAAAACCCCCAGATGCTTCTCCACCATTGATTCCCTCAGTTGTTCCCTCACCTAGTATCTATGATGCATTCATATTCTTAACCACCGAGTGCATAACTTTACATTTATCAACATTAAACCTCATTTGCCACTTGGTTGCCCAATTGGACATTGAGGTTGGCTTGTAAATTGGAGACATCCTGTAAGGACGTTATTCCACTTCATATCTTGGTGTCATCTGCAATGACAAAAAATGTAGTTTTTTAATCCCAGACCCAATATCCTTTTTAAAGATATTAAAAATTAAGGGTCCTAGCCAGGCCCAGACTGGCCATTGGGCAAACCAGGCTTTTGCCCGGTGGCCCGTGGCTCTCCGCTCCATGGCCTGTTGATGATCAGGCCGCACAGCGGGAGGTGAGTGGCGCCCGTGGCCTGGACAGGGTTAACACAGGTTGCAGCCGCCACTCGCCACCTGCTATGCAGCCATGCCTGTGCCATCTCCGGGCTCCGGCGCAACTACTAGTGATGTTAGCGGCTGATTGGCTGAGCTGTGTGTCTCCCCGGGGAGATGTGAAGGAAGATTTGGAACGCCAGATAAAAGCTGCAGGCAGACTGCTTCTGAGCCTCCATCCTGGGGTGAGTAAGCTCCCCCTCTGTCCTGCCTCCCAGTTTATATATAAAACAAATTTAAAGGGGGGTCTGTGCGGACCCTGATGTAAAGGGGGGTCTGTGCGGACCCTGATGTAAAGGGGGGTCTGTGCGGACAAACCCCCCCCCCCCCCGATCCCTGGAAAAATTGGCTGCTCAGTCTAAAATGCCCAGGCCTATTTTTTTTGTCCCAGTCTGGGCCTGGTCCCTGCACTGAACCTTTGGGTACACCACTGATAACCTTAGACCATTCAGACTATGAATCATTAACCACTACTCTCCGAATTCTGCCTTAGCCAGTTTTCTATCCATTTACAAATTGATCTTTCCAAGCCTGTAGTCTTTTTGTTATAGGAAAAAGTGGGGTTGGGACTTTATATGAGGCATGTGGTTTGCACCACCACAGGCCTCCATCCCTAAAAGGGTTTAAAAAAAATGGAAGGTTGGGACTTTAAATGAGATGCGATTAGCAAAATGCGATTAAATATACATATGGAAAATACAAAAATTCTTACCATAATAGCCAGGCTCGAAAATACCAAACCAAATCTGTCTAACTGTATGTAATTAAAACAAAGGTTTAGTTGCAGTCATTTGCAAATGTCTGGGAAGCTGCAGGTCACGGCACTCTGTGTAACTGCAGTCCTAACTATGATTTTTAAGGCCTCCAAAGGAGGAACCCAGGTGTGCTAATTAATAGACAGGGAGCAGAAGGCAACCTAGAACCGCCCCTATCTATGGTTGGTCTGGCAAATGAGAGCACTGAAAAGACAAAAAACAGGGGTGAAACCAAAACATGCCTACCAAACTAAAATACCACCAAACTGTAGTCTTTTTACCTTACTTTTGCAAAGTCCAGGTATACCATGTCCACAGCCACCCTTCTGTCCAAGGTTTTATTTACCACCTCCTGCTTACCTCCTATTGCTAGAGTTTTTTTTTAAATTACGTGTAAGGGTGCATGTGATCGGCACAGGGCCTATTAGCAGTCCAGAGAAAGTCAAGTGTGAAGCAGCCTCGTAGGACAGTCAGAGGAGAATGAAAGCTCCTCCTACAAGCTTTACCATCGCTCGGTGGGACAATGATAGATGTCACAAGACTGCTATATACTGCTGATGATGAAAGGTATTTAGCTGTTTATATGTACTAAAATTATTGCGTTTCCATGTTGTGTATTGTGGGAGACCAGATATAGTGAATGCAAGGTCCTAGGTTTAGTAACACTTGACCTCACAAAAGTATCTTCTATTGCTCTTGGCCTCCAAATTTCGAAATGCTTTCATTTTTTCCCTTTCGTCTTTCAGGACAGCCACAATGAGAGACATAGGCTCCTCCCCTTCCTCTGGAAACACTGCGCCAGCCCATAAATTCTTACTTCCCCTGCCGGACTTCAGTTAGTGTTTCCTCCAGAGGGGAGACACTGTGCTTGGAACCAGGCCGGTCAGTCAGGGGACTGAGGCCATTTTTAGACCTGGAAAGAAGCAGGGGCTTCTAGGGTACTATAGGTGCGGTACTTACCCACCATCTGGAGCCACCCCATCCTCGTCGAGCGCATCAAGCAGGCTAAGGGGGTCCCCTATCGCGTCCACAGCGCCGCAGCCGGGAGGCATCCTAGATCTCCCTGTTTTTTTTTTTTGTTTTTTTTTTACAGGCCGCATTTTTGGAACCAGCGGCCTGGGTGACGTAATTTCCGACGGAGGGCAGATGTTTCCCCTTTGACCCGCGACTTCTGGTTCCGGGTCGCGGAGCTGATGGGTGACCAGGCAAACGCTGGAGAGAGTCGGGAACGTGCACAGGCAGCGTGAGACTCCGTAGCAGCAGCCACCTGCGGTAATGTCGGAAGCAGAAGCTCAATCGACACCCAGTGACACTACCTCCAGCCTTCCTAAGGTAAGAGTACCCTGGGCTGGGTTCCTCTCTACCTAGGAATGCCCCTCCATACACGGTTCCTATCTATTAGGGGGCATTCCCCCTGGGTGGTCGGGGGGGCTCTGATCCCTGCAGGATAGAGGGTCAGTGCACTCCCGGGGTTGTATCTGTCTGCCCATTTTTCTGATTTTTTTCTGCCCTGTTTTGTGCATGTTTTTCAGAAAGCGACTGAGAAGTCAAAGTCGTCCCATACCTCCAAAAGGAAGCGTGCCTCCTGTAGGGATATTCTAGGGGAGTCATGGGCAAAAAGTCCTTTGCAGGGGCTGTATAGACACCCTAGTTAGAGAGAGAGATTCAGAGCGGCAGTCAGGACAAGCTGCTTCCGTAAAGGAACTCTCGTCCACCTTTTCATCCTTTAAGACTCTTTTTGAAAGATTTCAACTCCCTTCTAATCCCATCTCTCAGGATACAACCCCATCCGCTGGCTCAGGGCTCTGCACCTGCCGAACCTGCCACTACTCAGAGGAGGCTTCAGGCCTTCCGGCGTTGAACAGGCACAGCCAGATAGTGCTACCTCAGATTCTCAGGGCTCAGAGGAGGAGAGCCAGGGTGGGGAATCCGGCAAGTCCTCCAGGTATAAGTTGTCCCTGGACGAGGTAGAGGACCTCTTGGGGGCAATTTATACAACCCTCGGTATCCAGACCGACAAAAAGACCTTAACCCTCCATGACCAAATGTATCAGGGTCTGGGGGAACAAGAGTCTTTCCAGTACATGAGGTATTGGTTTACACAGTTAAAAAGGAATGGGAGGATCCCGAGAGGAAACCCTTCTTTTCCAGGTCCCTTAAAAGGTTTCCTTTTTAAGAGGACCCGGCGTCTATTTGGAATAAGACCCCCAAATGAGACGCAGCCTTTTCCTAGGTCTCCAGAAACACGGACCTAGCGTTCGAGGACATGGGGGCCTTAGCTAATGTGATGGATAAGAGGATAGACTCCCTTCTTAAAAAAGACTTGGGACTCTACAATGGGTAATTTAAAGCCAGAGATGGCTGTTACAGTTGTGGCCCGCAACTTAGAGCACTGGCTCAACAAGATCCAGGAGCACATTGAGGCCAGTTGTCAGGATAAGTACTCACGAGGCCGAGATGCCGAGGGCGGCTACCTTTGCGACTCTGCACACTTCACCCCCTGGAGGTGGAGACAGCGGGGAAGGGCACAAAGAGGCACCGGTTACCAGCAGTGGTTGGTGGGTTGATAGGAGATCACTGAATAACTGGTCAGTGGACACAGAAGAGAGTCGTGGCAGGTACTGGCAGTGGTTCAGGTACAGGCAAAGTTCAGGTAACTGAGAGCTAGTTGAACTTTGCCTGTACCTGAACCACTGCCAGTACCTGCCACGACTCTCTTCTGTGTCCACTGACCAGTTAAGTGATCTCCTATCAACCCACCAACCACTGCTGGTAACCCGTGCCTCTTTGTGCCCTTCGCCGCTGTCTCTACCTCCAGGGGGTGAAGTGTGCAGAGTTGCAAAGGTAGCCGCCCTCGGCATCTCTGCCTCGGTGAGTACTTATCCTGACAACCCGGCCTCAATGTGCTCCTGGATCTTGTTGAGCCAGTGCTCTAAGTTGCGGGCCACAACTGTAACAGCCATCTCTGGCTTAAAATTACCCATTGTCTCAACGCACTATTGTCAGATGGTTTAGAGCAACCATTGGACAGGCATATACCCTAGCTGGTAAGGAGATCCCTACAGGGATAAAGGCACACTCTACCATAGCTTTGGCAGATTCTAAGGCGGAAAAAGCTGGAGCAATGCCAGAACAGATATGCAGGGCAGCGACATGGTCCAACTACTCCACTTTCGTGAAACATTACAGAGTGGACCTGGTGTCGGCAGGTGAGCAAGCCTTTGGTCGAAAGGTTTTGCAAGCTTTAGTCCCACCCTAGTTGGTAAGTGCTCACTTATCCTTTCATTGTGGCTGTACTGAAAGACGAAAGGGGGAAAGTTAGAGTTACTTACCAGTAACGTCTTTTCCAGTAGTCTTTTCAGGACAGCCCTAATTACCCTCCCTGAGATTTGGGAGGTCTTAAGACCAGAACGCAGCATGGTAATGAGTTTTGATGGTATGTTACTAATGTGTTCTTGTGTCTCCAACTGGCCGGAGGTGATCTTGTAAAAACTGAAGTCCGGCAGGGGAAGTAAGACTTTATGGGCTGGCACAGTGTTTCCAGAGGAAGGGGAGGAGCCTGTCTCTCATTGTGGCTATCCTGAAAGACTACTGGAAAAGACGTTACCGGTAAGTAACTCTAATTTTTGTGCTGTGATCCAGCCTCCTGTTAGAGGATAGCTACATTCCTACATACAGTGGGACAATGGAGAACAAATGTAGCTTCTGAGATGGACTAACGATTATGGACTATGAGATTTGTAGTGTGCATAGTAGAGCAATGCACACAACTGCAACTGTTATGCACCAGGTGTTCTGAACAAACAGAAATGAGGGTAAAAAACAAGGTTTGGGAGATCATGGAGGACATTTATATAGAGGGATAAAACACGGTAAGAAATAATTTGATCAAAGAGATTACAGGGTCATTAAGTATAAGAATATTGTTTTGTTACTTTAACACCATCATTACATGTACTTGTATTTACCACACACCGTTTAAGTATAGTTTTTGTGACTGGTCCTTTAATTTCAATTAATTAAACAACTTGTCATTATAACAAAGCATTTACTAATTGTGATAAATATATAATACTGTATACTGAATTTACTGATATACTAAAAATGTCTAGATTTACAAGTTTAGTCATTTCTATGCCTTTGTTCCCTGACTATTGTGTTGTGCAGGATGATTCATCAATCGTACTTTCTTTATTAATCCACCCGCTGCAAACTGCAAGAGATTGTTATGCCTATTTTTATGAACCCTACAAAAGTAGTAGTATGAGTATGAAGCCAATCAACTTGAAAGGAACAATTTAACCGCTTGCCGGTGTCCTGGGATCATGTCACAGAGCTGCAGAACGGCATGATGCCTGTGTAAACAAGGCATTTCCCTGTTCTGCCTAGTGACAGGACACTGATTGTCTGCTCCCTGTCATCGGGAGCAGCGATCAGTGTCGTGTCACATGTTGCCCAGCCCCCACACAGTTAGAATCACTCCCTAGGACACACTTGACCCCTTCCTCGCCCCATAGTGAATAACCCCCTTCCCTGCCAGTGTCATTTACACAGTAATCGGTGCATTTTTTAGCATTGTTCGCTGTATAAATGACCATAGTCCCAAAATGGCACGTCAATTTTGTTTGGGAGCCACGTCGCGTGACCGCGCAATTGTCAGTTAAAGCGACGCAGTGCCGAATCGCTTAAAGTGGCTTTGTCATTTGGCAGCCAAATCTTCTGGGGCTGAAGTGATTAAATGTAGCACAAGGCAGGATTGCTTTTGGAGAGAGGAAATGAATAGCTCACATTCTAGCTAATTCTAGTAAAATTGCCAGGTGAGGAATATTGGTTTAGTCCAAAAAAGGCTGTTAATATTTTGCATGCAACAGATACACTTTAGGTAATTATAAAATATGGCCCAGGTTATAATGTATTTTCTCCAGGTAATATTAATAATGTCTAGACTACAGCCAGTATTTGTAAATGTTCTCGCGTTACAATTGCAAAGTAATTTAAAAACTTTCTCTAGAATCTTTTGTTACCTAAGGTTCACAATAAACATAATTCGATTTGCGTATTACAATTTACAAACCAGGCCTTAAAAAAGTTAACACCACTATGAATGTATTAGTCTGGCAAATCAATTGAAGTAGCCAGTGGCTAACATGGTACAATATTCTGCTGCTACTAATAAAATAACACTTGATATTTAATTACTCCTATCATAGCAATGGCAGAGGTTCCCAAAGACACAGACATAGAAGTAGGAGCAGACGATATTTCCTCAGCTCGGACAGATGAAGAGCATAGTGTAAAAGGTAAATGTTCTGTAAAAGCATAATCAAGATTTTTTAACAGATTTATCAACAAAGATACATTAGCTTAATGTGATGGAAGACGGCACTCGGCACCTACAGTAGATGATCAAGCCAAGCTGCTAACCAGATAACAAAGACCCTCAAATTATAGAGTGGTCATAAACGCTTAAAAGATTTCGTATGAAGATCTCCCAATCACTCAATATGTGGGTGAGGCCTGAAGAGACTCCAGAAGAACTAGGCACACTCCCGCTACTTCCGGCATTTGGAGCGCAAGCTTATTTCTCGTTTTCTGCCGGTATTTATAGCGTGCTGCGGTCTTACCGCCATGCCTTTTTGATGATGTCAATTTGTGATGAAACGCGTAAGGTGGGACCTACGACATATGACGTCTGCATGCCGTGGCCATCTTTTTGGTTTGAAACAGGCGCTGTTACTTCAATATACATGTGAATTTACATTTTTTTTATAAACTTTGGTTCTTTTGAGGATATGTTTTTTTATTGTAGTTCAAGATCAATTCTTTTTTTGCTGGCTGCTATAATTAATTATGTACTGTAGTGCATGTTAGGTTAAAAAAAATATTTTCCAAGAACGGATACTCTTTTCTAACAAAGACATGTTCCCTAGAAAATTGAACAATAAGGCTGCATTCGCACAGGCATTTAGCCACAGGGTAGAGTTTACTGATTCCTGTGGCTGGAATTAACAGCTGTGCCTCCAAGCCTGTACAGTGCAATGACAGGCTGTCAGCCGCTGCAGTGATTCGTGCCTGTTTACACAGCCAGTGGTTATTTCATCTAGGTTTTACTGCACCTGCCTACTTCACTCCATTTTGGCTGTAATCCTGTAATCTTGCAACAGTTTGGGGTTCTGGAGCACTTAATACAAATCACAACCTCGACACTCGGTAACGCTAAACCCCATTACTTTCAATGACCTTGTTCACATTTGAGCGTTTTGTTGTCTATAGCAAAATGCCTGTCGCTCAAAAAAGTACGAGCTACTTTTCAGGCAGATTTGAGCATTCTTGCCCAGACTTCAATGGAAAATGCCTGAACAGCTAGAAATGTGCATTAAAAAAAAAAAAAAAAACGCTCAAACGCTTGAAATAAATGCTTAAAATAAATGCCTAAAAATGCTCAGCTCAGGTGTGAATGTAGCTTTGAAGAGGTTGTAAAGGTAGAAGTTTTTTTTATCTTAATGCATTTTCCCCCCCTCACCTTCCAGGACAGCTACTTGAGAAATGATTGGCTCCGCCCTCTACAGGAAACACAAATTGGATACAATTTAAAAGGCCCCTCAGTTGTTTTTTGTTTCCAGACCCTCCAGGAGCACCAACATGTTTTTGTTTTTCTTGGGTCTGGTAACTGTGGTTGGTGGACCCCCTTTCTCTGACATCATCCAGTACTGGTTGTGGCCAAGTCCTGGGTGTTTAGTCCCTGTACTTTCTGTCCACAAGGGTTCCCTATTAGGAGGTACTTGCTTACCTGGTGGTGAAAGTGGTGGCAACTTCCTTCAGTTTCCCCAGCTCTCCCTGTGTGGAAACCTTGTTTTCCTCTTGCTTCGCCGAGGTGTACCAAGATGGTGTCGGAGGACTTCCGATGACGCGGCAAGATGGCGCCGGAACCGAAAGTCACGTGACACTCTTCTGGACGCAGTGTTTATAAGAAAACACGGCGTGATACACTGAGGCCATGCTGCCCGGGGCAACAGTCTGCTGAAACGTCGGACAGGCGCATTTTAGCAGGACGACAGCAGCCTATCTCTCCGGCCGATCTCCACTCGCCTTATGGAGCTTGAGGACAGGTCTGAGGATGGAGCACCCGCTCTGTTTGAACCAGAGTCAGCCTCCGGGTCTCATACTGCCTCCAAGGTAAGCCCTTGTCTGGTTCTACAGCAGGGGACCTTTTTTGTATGGACCTTCTTTGTTTATGGTTCTTGTTTCTGCTTTTTTTTCTAGTACAAACCGGTGAAGAAGTAATGTGGGAACTGTAGGGCCAGGCTTTCTGATAGTTATAAAAAACTTTTTTGTGAGGATTGTATTCCATCCAGAGCTAGGTCAGAGATTGCCTTTTTAAAAGAGTTAATGTCTTCTATGAAGGAGGTTGTAGCCTCCTTCCGGTCCCAACAGAGTAGCAGGGCTGGGACCTTCCTCATCTAGTTCCATGGCTCAAGAGCCTTCAGCCTCCGCTAGACCCCTTCCTCTGTTGGTGTCCAATACCATTAATTCACACTATACTTCTGATCTGGAAGAAGGTGAGAACCCAAGCTCTTCCTCTGATGGGGATTCCGCATCAAAGGAAGAGACGGGTAGCTCTAAGTATCTTTTTCCAGTGGAAGATATTAAACTTTTAAAGTCAATATGTACCTTGGAACAGATTGAAATGCCACAGCAAATCCAATCTGTACAGAATAAAATGTATAGTGGTCTACAGGGGCCGAAATCGAGAACTTTTCTGGTGCACCAGTCACTTAGGGATATAATTCTTTCAGAGTGGAAGGAACCTGAGAGGAGCTTATTCCAGTCTAAAGGGCACAAAAAAAGATTTCCTTTTCAGTCTGAGTTCAAGGAAACTTTCTTTAACCACTTAAGGACCCCTTCACGCCGATATACGTTGGCAGAATGGCACGGCTGGGCACAACGTATATGTACGTTGTCCTTTAAGCCCAGCCGTCCGCGAGTCCCCCGTGCCGAAGCTCCGTGACCGCGGGACTCGCGGACCCGATCGCCGCTGGAGTCCCGCGATCAGTCTCCGGAGCTGAAGAACGGGGAGAGCCATGTGTAAACACTACTTCCCCATTCTTCACTGTGGCGGCGTCATCGATCGTGTGATCCCTTTTATAGGGGGACACAATCGATGACGCCACACCCCCCTACAGTTGTAATCACACTTGAGGTCACACATAACCCCATCAGCGCCCCCTGTGGTTAACTCCCAAACTGCAGTTGTCATTTTCACAATAAACAATGCATTTTAAATGCATTTTTTGCTGTGAAAATTACAATGGTCCCAAAAATGTGTCAAAATTGTCCGAAGTGTCTGCCATAATGTCGCAGTCACGAAAAAAATCGCTGATCGTCGCCATTAGTAGTAAAAAAAAGGTTTTTTTATAAAAATACAATAAAACTATCCCCTATTTTGTAAACGCTATAAATTTAGCGCAAACCAACCGATAAACGCTTATTGCGATTTTTTTTTTTTTTTACCAAAAATAGGTAGAATACGTATCCGCCTAAACTGAGAATTATTTTTTTTATATATTCTTGGGGGATGTTTATTTTGGCAAAAAGTAAAAAAATATTGAATTTTTTTCAAAATTGTCGCTCTATTTTTGTTTATAGCGCAAAAAATAAAAACCACAGACGTGATCAAATACCACCAAAAGAAAGCTCTATTTGTGGGAAAAAAAGGACGCCAATTTTGTTTGGGAGCCACGTCGCACGACCGCGCAATTGTCAGTTAAAGCGACACAGTGCCGAATCGCAAATAGGGGCAAGGTCCTTTAGCTGCATTTTGGTCCGGGTCTTAAGTGGTTAAATGTCCTAGGCTGGATGCCCCTATGTTACAGGTATCCAAGAGGTCAGAAATGTCTTCTGAAAACTTGGTGGTCCTTAAAGAGCAAATGGACTGGAAGGCCGACTCCTTGCTGCGTAAGGCCTGGGATGCTTCAGCTTTCTCCTTGGATCTAGCAGTAGCATCCACCTGTGTGGCTATGAATTTGTATGTATGGGTTCAGCGTCTGGATGATCTTCTTTCATCCGACACCCCCAGAGGAGATTAGGGAGTCTCTCCCACTCATTGCCAAATCAGTTCACTTCTTGGTTGATGCAGCTGCAGTCTCTGTGAAAGCTGCAGCTAGGTCTTCTGCTCTTATTAATTCAGCCAGACAGGCTATCTGGCTTAAATCTTGGGAGGGTGACCTTGCCTCCAAAAACAAACTCAGCGGCATTCCCTTTAAAGGCAAGCTCTTATTCGGTTCCTCCTTGGTGGAGGTCCTAGCTCGTTCCTCTGAGAAGAGTTAACTGTTCCCTTCTTCTCAAAAGAATAAGCCACAGAATAAGAAGCCTTTTTGCAGCTTCCAGAACAAGGTTCATAGATAAGCAAAAAAGGTGGTCTCTCTATGCTCCTTCAGCCCCTTCCAAGAATCCCCAGTGACGCCAGCATAAGGGTAGTGGGAAGGTTGTCCCATTTTGTCAAAGAATGGGCAGAGTTTTCAGACAATTCCTTTTATTCTTCAGACATTGGAAAGGGGTTACAGGTTGGAATTCTAGAGTCCCCCCCCCCCCCCAGAGATTTTTTCTTGCCCATCTGCTGAGAGACCAAGAGAGACGGCAAGCCATGTTGAATCTAATTTCCGTGTGGGAAACAGAGGGGATTATATCTCCTGTTCCGGAAAAACAAAAATTCCGGGGATTTTATTCCCAGGTCTTTCTGGTTCAAAAAGCCTCCGGCAGCTTCCATTGGTCGTCAATTTAAGCATCCTGAACAAATGTATTCTCTACAGACGTTTCCGGATGGAAAACATTTATTCTGTAAGAAATCTATTGTGGCCTGAGGTGTTCATGGTAACCCTGGATCTTCAGGACGCTTATCTTCTTGTTCCAATCTGCCAAAGCCACCGAAGGTTCCTCAGATTTGCGATTCTCATGGACAACGGGCCGAGTCATTGGCAGTTAAATGCCCTTCCTTTCGGTCTCTCGGCAGCACCCAGAATTTTTACAAAAATCATGGCCGAAGTTATGGCTTTTTTCCGGATGCAAAGTGTATCAGTCATCCCATATCTGGATGATTTTCTGATCTTTGCCCGACCCTGTAATACACAAGCTTAATGTATTCTAGTAAAGTTAGTCTGTAAACTAAGGTCCGTTTTGTTAGGTTCTTACAGCATTTAGACACTTTATAAAATAGAAATTGACTGGGGCCATCTTAAGTGTGTGCATCATGAAGCCAGACTGTATGATTTCCTGGATTTCAGCCTTGCAAATCTCGCACATGCTCAGTGCTGCACAAGCAGTGTCAGATCAGGTTTCAGCACCTGTGCTGTCCAAGTCGCATGATTTGAGACTGGGGAGTGCACAGACTCCTGGAAAGTTACACCCACTACATTCCCAGGAGTCTGTGCAGTGAAGGTTAGGAAGCATTAAGCACCTAGGTGCAGGAAGTGGGAAGATTAACTATTCTGCCTAGCAACAACAATTTGAAGGCATCTAAAAAAAAAAAAAAAATTTGTAAAGGACTAATGACATTTTTTTAAAACTACTGATGTAATGTTATATTTATGGGTGGAACTTTAAGTAGCTGTCCTGGAAGATGAGGGGGGAAACCCCCATTAGACTTACCAGTGACGGTATTTCCATGAACCTTCCAGGACAGCATCTATATTCCCACCCTATTCTACTTTTCACTGGTCGACCTTGTTTACCTGGTGGTGTGTGTTTGTTTGTTTTTTTTTGTTGTTTTTTTAAATGTTACTATTTTTTTTTTCTCTGCCAAGTGCACTTTTGGTGGAGGGTTACTTGATCTTCTAAACAATTGAGGGTCAGAGGAAAGGGAGGGGCCTTTTAAATTGTATCTGCTTTGTGTTTCCTGTTGTGGGCGGAGCCAATCATCTCTCAAGTAGCTGTCCTGGAAGGTTCTTGGAAATACTGTTACCGGTAAGTCTAACAGGGGTTTTTGCATTAAGATAAACATTCTGTGTGCAGCAGCCCCCCTAATACTTACCTGAGCTCCATCTAGATCCAGCGATGTTGCACGAGAGACTCCGCTGTCCAGGACTCTCCTCCTGATTGGCTGAGACAGCAGCACAGTGCCATTAGCTCTGTCAATCAAAGCCAATGAGTAATGAAAGGGGGCGAGCCATGTTGTAGCTCCATGTCTGTGCCCCCATAGCAAGCTGCTTGCTGTGGGGGCGCTGAACAGGAGGGAGGAACCCGAGACGAGGAGGATCTGGGCTGCTCTGTGCACATTACACAGAGCAGGTAAGTATAACATGTTTATTGTTTTTAACGAAAAAAAATGACTTTACAATCACTTTAAGGTAACCGGAGTGTGTTGTGAATAGTAGTAGTATCTCCCTTGACCTTATGGATTTGCTTATTACAAGATGAAAAACACATGTGCACATTAAATTTCATGTTTTTTAAAATCAACTATTTGTCTAATATGCGCTAGTGCCTATGCCCATTATGTTTTTCACAACTGTCTTCTATGATGGTGGATCTCTATTGTGTACACATGTGTAAATGATAACTGTAATATTTTTTAAATAAAAAATGTAAAGTTTGGCAACTGGCTGTTCAATGCAGGGTTGATGTGTCTTTATCTGGCTAAAATCTAACATTAGTATTTATGCTATATCTTGCAAACAGAAAACTTAGAGGAATCTGGTACACCCGAAGATGACTCGGCCCCAAAGCAGGAAATAATAGAGAATGCAGAGGAGCAGAATATAATGCAACAAGATGGTAAATAGTCATTTCAATTACAATTAAAAATTATTTAATAATTGGGAAATAATACTTCACGATTGGCTGTGCAATTGCCTATTGCAGTGATCTCGAAACTGTGGCCCTTTGCTTGCCTTTATCCAGTCCTTGGGGTACTATTCCTCCCAGTGACGCCAACGATGGGGGGTTCTATTCCTCCCAGTGACGCCAACGATGGGGGGGTACTATTCCTCCCAGTGACGCCAACGATGGAGGGTACTATTCCTCCCAGTGACGCCAACGATGGGGGGGTACTATTCCTCCCAGTGACGCCAACGATGGGGGGGTACTATTCCTCCCAGTGACGCCAACGATGGGGGGGTACTATTCCTCCCAGTGACGCCAACGATGGGGGGGTACTATTCCTCCCAGTGACGCCAACGATGGGGGGGTACTATTCCTCCCAGTGACGCCAACGATGGGGGGGTACTATTCCTCCCAGTGACGCCAACGATGGGGGGGTACTATTCCTCCCAGTGACGCCAACGATGGGGGGGTACTATTCCTCCCAGTGACGCCAACGATGGGGGGTACTATTCATCCCAGTGACGCCAACGATGGGGGGGTACTATTCCTCCCAGTGACGCCAACGATGGGGCATTGTTTACTTCCACTAGCCTCACTCCTGCCCCCTAAAAGCTTAAGGACAGTAAACCTGGCCCTTTTGGTTTTGAAAGTTTAAAAGACCCCTGGCCTATTCCAATAGGAACTGAGGTGTAATGAGGAACCGTATTGTTCCTAGTAGAGTTAATTGGCATGGTTTTAATTTTAAAGGTACTGTTCACTCAACATTATTCATATCAAGTGGTCTTACATTCTCGGCACCTCTGTGAGCACTTTTTCTAATAAAGGGAGACTTTGATATATAATATGTTCTATATATTTATATTGCAGACAAAGTAGAGGAGGTGACTGCTGATCATCCAGAAGTGCAACAAATGGTTGAGGAAGCTATGAGAATTGCACAGGAGACTCCAGTGACATTAAGTGCAGATGTGTATGTCAGTACCCTGGAGAAAGCTATCGCAGAGGTAAGAGTAATAGTTCATGTATACATTTCCTCTAACAGATTAAATCAGATTGTGCTGCTATGTCAACAAGTAATAATGGTTGTATATCAATCTGATTACAGTCACATATTTGAATATTTTGGCTAATATCCAAACACAGGAAATTTGAATTGATTTACTAAAGGCAAATAAACTGTTACTTTGCAAGGTAGGTTTGTCTTTGAAAGGGAATTCCCTGCAGAGCTTAGTGAATGGGGCATAGCTCTGCTTACTTTCATGATCCAATCATGTGAAAGCAAAAATGCTGTTTTGTTTTTCATTTGTATGTGATTGGGTCATCTTTGCAAAGTTACATTTCACCACAATTACTAAGCTCTGGGGAAAGTGCCCTTGCAAAATGAACAGCTTATTTTCCTTTAGCAAATCAATTAATGTATGTTGAAAATGAACAAACAACTTTAATTTATTACAAGAAAAGTTAATAAACGAGAAGTTAAACCAAAGGTCTTTTAGCCTTTCTTAATGTTTTACCTCAAAACTGGTGCCTGTTTCATATTCCTTGTTGCTACAGCTGTTGTTATATCGAATTGGTACTTTGTCACATTTTGTGACCTTTTACAAATGAATTAGATTCTGGCACTTTTAAACAAGGTAATTCATTTTTATGTAGTGCTCTTTTCATCAAAATGACTAGGTGAATTTCCTCTGTTAAAGCCTTATAAAAGTCTATATTTTTATGTACTGTACTATATAGTAGAGTACCACATTCCTCCTAGGCCTTTATCAGCCCGTTAGATTTAAAACTGTATTAAACTCCAAAACAAAAGTGTAATATTACAGCTTACCAGTCAGGAGATGTGATGGCTGTATTTGTTTTATTTTTTTAGGCCTCTCCCCCTCTGTTTTCACCTTGTGACCTAACCAGTAACCATAGGTGTGTGCCTGGGCACAACCTAACCACTATGTGAGGTGCCGATTTCCCCCTGTGCAACCCCCACCACCTCGCAGTACTGCTGGTCTCCATCCTCTCCTCTCCCCTGGCTGCTGCCTATTTCAGGATGGAGTGCAGGGGAATGGGCTAGTAAATATTTAATTTACCAGCCCCTTCCTTTTCTCCTTTGATTAAAAAAAAAAAAAATGTTTATTGAGAAAATAAAACGGTACAAAAAAAGATGAAAGAATGATGAAAGAAAAACACAGCTGGACAAATAAAAAAAATTTCACAGCTCCCGTAGGGCACACAATTAGTCATACAATGCTATCTTCATTGCAAGAGGGATATAACGTCAGTACGCATTACACCTGCTACCATACATAGAACACAATTCAGGCAATACTTTCACCAGGACTGCACTTTTCAGAAGTTTGCCCCATAAGATACTCCTAACTTAGGCGAGTCATATTCTTCGCCCTCCTGGTGTTTCAATCACTCGACCACCCTCTACCTCAACAGTCGATCCATCACCAGATCAACCGGGGACAGGCGTGGGGTATCGAGCCAAGGTGCCCAGTCTATCAAACTTCCCCGTTCGAGCCCTTTGTTGATACATTTCTCCAATCGTATGGTGTCGCCCATTTGGGCAATCTGCCCCTTCCTTTTCTAAATGAACACAGTCACTCACTTTGTACATTCATAAGCGAAGCATAGTAAACTGATTAATGTGAATGAACAGGAAGCTACTTGGCACAGAGCACTTCCCATTCATTCACTGTCCTGTGCAGCTGAGGCTGCAGAGAAAAAAATGTGTGTTTTTGAGCTTTTGGGGTGCACACCTATGCCAGTAACAAACCTTCTGTAATGGAGTGCCTACACTCTGGATGAAAGAGCAACAGAGACACCTTTTGGATAGCAGCATTGTCAGTCTGCTGGGAGGGTTTTTTTTGTTTTTGAAATCTTTTTATTGAGGTTTTTAACCACAAGAAATGGACAAAACAACAATTGGAACAATACATCCAAATAAATCATGTTGCTCACGCAGGGGTGTAATACAATGTGTGTTTAAAAATGATGTAATCAGGCACTTCATCAGAGAATCAACATGCTGATCTAGTAGCCTTCACCACTAGGTGGCAGTAAGAATACATGTAAATAGTGTCAAAGTGAGGACTCTCGCGCCTCCAAGTGAACTATAAAGTGACAAACAACTGCAGCTCAATCTAAAGTGTAAACAGATGCCCAAAATGAAATATATAAAAAAGTGATAAGCGCAACAGTCTGTATAAATGACAAAGTAAATCGCACTGTGCAAAAACACGATGATCCAAAGTCCAATATAATGACCAGTGCAATGGTGCAAAACAATTAAGTGATTCTTAAAGTAATATCTTCGTGTTAATGGACACAAATTTCAATGCTCTCAGAGCGCTTGCCTCCTTGCTGATAATATGCACCTTATCTCCTGGCTTTCTCTGGTGTCCTGTCCTGGCTGTGTACTCCTTCCAACAGCTCCAGATGGAGCATTGAAATTTGAAGAACCCTTTAATAGAAGACTAATAAGAAAACTGAGTGTCCATTAACACGAAGATATTTATTACTTTTAAGAATCACTTCATTGTTTTGCACCATTGCACTGTTCATTATATTGGACTTTGGATCATCGTGTTTTTGCACAGTGTGATTTACTTTGTCATTTATACAGACTGTTGCGCTTATCACTTTTTTTATATAATACATGTAAATAAGCCAGCTCACACCCACTCCCATGCATTCAAGTTTAACACAAAAGCCTAGCAGTGCGACTCTAGGCTATACTGTTTATGTAGCGAAGAGGCTGTGGTAGGGTCTGTCAGACACTTGACCCATATTTTGTTGTGTATGACAGGACATCCTCTGTTTGCATAGGTGTCCTTATAGAGTGGTAAATTATTTGTAATAACTTTTTTTCAGAAGAAAATTAATGGGGGGGCTTATTTCTTCCAATGTAGGGTAATGGCCTTTCTTGCATAGAATAGCAGGAGACGACAAGGGCTTTTTCTGCTCTGGTATCTAGTAGATTGTCTACGAGACCCAATATGCAGCCTTCCATGACTAGAGGGACTGGTACTGATAAGTGCTTCTTAGTACTGGTTATTATCTCTGACCAATAATTCCTGATTTCTGGACAAGACCAAAAAATGTGTGTAAAATCTCCCTGGGAGTCGCCATACCTCCAGAATTCTGAGGAGTGGGAGGAATTTATCACATGAAGCCTAGTGAAATAGGCTCTATGTAAAATTTTTGAATTGTATTAATCTATCCCAGGGATCCTCAAACTACGGCCCTCCAGCTGTTGCAGAACTACACATCCCATGAGGCATTGTAACACACTGACATTCACAGACATGACTAGGCATGATGGGAATTGTAGTTCCTGAACAACTGGAGGGCCGTAGTTTGAAGACCCATGATCTATCCCGTATGGAGTCTAATGCTTTAAACAGTAGATTGGGAGGGCATTAGAAGTACTAGCAGATTTAAACCGACCTCCAGCTAACAATTTATAAGCAGTTACAGCAAAGAGTTTTATTCCTTTTGGGATAAAGGTTTTACTAAAAACCATTTAACCAAGGCTAAATGGTTTGTGTCTATCATTTACAGCTAAGGATTGTCAAGCAGCAATATAACCAATGTTTGCTTTTTTTGTTGAGTACTGCTGGCCATAAACAATTAGTTTTTCCATACAGGCAGCAGATTCCGCCATCCAGTGTTGCCAACCTACCAGATTGAAATTTACTGGCACGACACCCAAAATCTACTGACGCAGCCACGTTTTTACTGGCATTTTACAAAAGTTACTGAAATTTGCGCCTAAAAATGTAATTTTAGTATTTAGGCTACAAACAAGTACGCTAGGCAGATGGCAATGTGATTTAAGGTAGATATTAAGGTAAAAAAATACATATTTTTGTTATTTTCGATAAAATAAGAGCAAATTATTTAGTCACATAACCCCCTGCCCCCATCCCCCTCTGTCACTAACACCCCTGCCTTCACCCCCCTCTGCGGTGCCACAATCTCCCCCTGCCTACAATCTCCCTCTGCCTCCAATTTCCCCCAGGCCCCCTGCCTCCTTTCCCCTCTGCAGTGCCTCCAATCTCCCCCTGCCTCCATCCCACTCTGCGGTGCCACCATCACCCCCTGCCTCCAATCTCCATGCGGAGTTCCAAGCCAAACCGATCTCGGCAATTTTTACTGGCACATTCCCGCAACTACGGACATTTACTAACGGGGGGAAAAAGTGCCAGTTTTTACAAACTGTCCGTAAAAATACGGATGGTTGGCAACACTGCCGCCATCCACACTAACAAGGAGGATGGAGAAACCTCCACCCCCCTCCCCCCCTGCGCACACCGAAACATTGCATTCTGAGGGTGGAATCTGCTGCTGTCACAATACACTGACCAGTGGCTGCTGACCGGGGAAAAGCTTTCTAACGTGTCCCTTCAACAGAAATGGATCAAACATCTGACTTCTATTGAACAGAGATGGCACACGCTGCTTTAGATTGGTCTGCGCTAAACCAGACAACTTTCAATCAATGTATGTTTGTTTTTTTGTTCAACTCTGAAAGGATCAAAGAACATTTAGTAAAAAAATATAATTTATTGCACAATATTTTTAAATATGTATTTTTTTGTGCTCATTGAACTCATGGTTAAAGGATTCCTATAATCCATTGCACAGTCAGGCTGCTACTGCAAAGAATATACTGCTTGCATATATGTTGAGGACAACATGTGACTCACACTGCATGTCTGACTAAATGCATGAATCACACTTCTAATTTGCATGCAAAGGTGTTTTTTTTATTTATTTTTTTATTCTTGATTTATTTTTGTCAATACTTAATGCAGTTCAATGAAGAAAATAAAGAGCGGTTTCCTGGTGCCCCACCTGTTGGAGGATGGCTATTAGACAATTTCCCAAATTCACCAAATTATTGGATACCTCTTAGTGAGAAGGGACTTCTTCCTGATATTGTCATTTGTTTAAAAAATTCAGCAGATAATGGTAAGTTCAATACATTCTTCAAAAGCTTATGCGAAAAAAAAAAAAGTTTTGGGTTGGAAAAAAATGTACTCTTATTACTTAGTTTCCCATGTGTTCAGTGACATATTCTTATATTTCAGGAAAGTGTCTGCTGAATAGACTGTACATGTTGAATAAACAGGAAATAAATAGTATTATATTGCAAAGACTTGAGAAGGAAAGGGCAAGGAAGCTACAGGAAGAGGAAGAAACAAGGTATCGCTGTGTGTTTTATTAACACGTGGCCACACATATATTATTGTATCCATTGTTTAAATTCTACAGTAGTAATGGGGTATACGGCGCAATAAGTGTTTTGTGTACATAAATGTCTATTCAGAACAGCAAAAAGTTCGAAGAGCCCAATTGGAACGTTCAGGGTAGATTTCTGCTGATCTCAATGCACCCACTGCAGCACTCCCCGGTGTGTTCTCTTGGTCCTGCAGTTGTATCTATTCACCTAGTATGCCCATCTTGTACTGCGGCTCCCTGTTATGAGACGGGCCATCTGAAGCTCTTACTATATGATGAGCCTGATTTTAGCTGTCACAATGTGAGTTGCCTTTTGTCTTTTTACCACAATAAATCTGTTCATATACTACACTCAGATTGCACATTGATGTTCTTAATTGTTTAGGTTATACATTAAATTGTCCTAGGGCTTACAGTCACCATTTTCTACAGGGAAAAACACCCAATTTGAAATCTTAGAAATAGATATGCTGTCACCACATAAAATCTAAATAGCTTGTATTAAAAACATATGATTGGTGCTAAGCAATATAACCCTGTAGCTTTGTGATCCTGGAATCCGTCCCCACTAGTCATTTTGACTGCAAGGATTTGATGTGTTTTCCCATTGTTTGCTTGCATTTTCTCCCAGAAACAAAAAATGTGACCCTAGACAGTGGGTATATCTGTATGACTTTGATAGGAAAATTAGGCCATACATTTCTGTTGGCTAGAATGCAGGGGGAGGCAGAAGCTGGCGTTGGGTTTAAAACTTAGTGTTACTAAACCCACAACAGTAAAATCAGTTTTTTTAATGCAGTTAAGCATGCTTGTTATACTAATTGTGGAACCTAAGGGGTTAATCTTCTGCATTGTGTAAAAAGGCTGTTTGATCCTGTCTTCTTTGATCCTCCCTACCTTCCACTGTCCCCCAATAATTTCCTGACAACAGTCTATGGAGTCAGGCTGCACATGCTCTGTTTGGTGTGTATTGCTAGAGAGGGTTTTTTTTTTTTTTTTCTAGGGAGAGTGCATGTGATCAGTCAGGGGTCCTGCAGCCTCATAGGGCAGTCCGAAAATTCCTCATACAAGCTTTAACCATGACACTCCCACCACCATGCTTGACTGTAGGCAAGACACACTTGTCTTTGTACTCCTCACCTGGTTGCCTCCACACACGCTTGACACCATCTGAACAAAATAAGTTTGTTGGCCTTATCAGACCACAGGACATGATTCCATTAATCCATGTCCTTAGTCTGCTTGTCGTCAGCAAACTGTCTGCAGGCTTTCTTGTGTATTATCTTTGGAATAGGCTTCATTCTAGGATGACAGTCATGCAGACCAATTTGATGCAGTGTGCGGCGTATGGTCTGAGCATTGACAGGATGAGCCCCCCCCCCCACCCCTTAAACCTCTGCAGCAATGCTGGCAGCACTCATTCCTCTATTTCCCAAAGACACAACCTCTAGATATGACGCTGAGCATGTGCACTCAACTTCTTTTGCTGACCATGGGGAGGCCTGTTCTGTCCTGTTAAACCATTGTATGGTCTTGGCCACCGTGCTGCAGCTCAGTTTCAGGGTCTTGGCAATCTTCTTATAGCCTATGCCATTTTTATGTAGAGCAATTTTTTTTTCTTTTTACAGCTCCTCATAGTTGAATGAATGAATGAATGAAAAACTTATATAGCGCGGCACATGCGAACTGAATCGCCTCTGGGTTCTTTGCCATGAGGTGCTATGTTGAACTCCCAGTGACTAGTATGAGAGAGAACCCCAAATTTAACACACTTGCTCCCCATTCACACCTGAGACCTTGTAAGACTGAGTCGCATGACACCAGGGATGGAAAATGGCTAATTGGGCCAAATTTGGATATTTTCACTTAGGGCTGTACTCACGTTTGTTGCCAGTGTTTTAGACATTAATGACTGTTATATATTGAGGGGACAGCAAATTTACACTGTTATACAAGCTGTACACTCACTACTTTACATTGTAGCAAAGTGTCAATTCTTCAGTGTTTTCACATGAAAAGTTATAATAAAATATTTACAAAAATGTGAGGGGTGTATTCACTTTTGTGAGATACTGTGTGTGTGTGTGTGTGTATACAGTGGGGATCGAAAGTTTGGGCACCCCAGGTAAAAATTTGTATTAATGTGCATAACAAAGCCAAGGAAAGATGGAAAAATCACAAAGGCATCAAATTACAGATTAGACATTCTTATATGTCAAAAAAAGTTAGATTTTATTTACATCATTTACACTTTCAAAATTACAGAAAACAAAAAAATGGCGTCTGGAAAAGTTTGGGCACCCTGCAGAATTTATGGAATGCACTGCCCCCTTTGCAAAGCTGAGACCTGCCAGTGTCATGGATTGTTCTCAATCATCGTCTGGAAAGACCAGGTGATGTCAATCTCAAAGGTTTTAAATGCCCAGACTCATCTGACCTTGCCCCAACAATCAGCATCATCATGGGTTCTTCTAAGCAGTTGTCTAGAAAACAAACTGAAAATAGTTGACGCTCACAAAGCTGGAGAAGGCTATAAGAAGATGGCAAAGTGTTTTCAGATGTCAATATCCTCTGTTCGGAATGTAATTAAGAAATGGCAGTCATCAGGAACAGTGGAAGTTAAAGCAATTCAAAACCAACGTTTGACTGCACGATCCCTCCAGAAAGATCTGGCAGACACTGGAGTTGTGGTACACTATTCCACTATAAAGAGATACTTGTACAAAAATATGGTCTTCATGGAAGAGTCATCAGAAGAAAACCTCTTCTACGTCCTCGCCACAAAAATCAGCGTTTGAACTTTGCAAATGAACATATAGACAAGCCTGATGCATTTTGGAAACCAGTTCTGTGGACCGATGAGGTTAAAATAAAACTTTTTGGCCGGAATGAGCAAAGGTACGTTTGGAGAAGAAAGGGCACAGAATTTAATGAAAAGAACTTCTGTCCAACTGTTAAGCATGGGGGTGGATCAATCATGCTTTGGGGTTGTATTGCAGCCTGTGGCACAGGGAACATTTCACAAGTAGAATGAAAAATGGATTCATTAAAATATTTAGCAAATTTTGGATAGTAACTTAATGCCATCTGTGAAAAATCTGAAGTTAAATAGAGGATGGCTTCTACAAATGGATAATGATCCTAAACACACCTCAAAATCCACAGGGGATTACATCAAGAGGCATAAACTGAAGCATTTGCCATGGCCTTCGCAATCTCCTGACCTCAACATAATTGAAAATCTATGGATAGACCTTAAAAGAGCAGTGCGTTACAGACAGCCCAGAAATCTCAAAGAACTGGAAGACTTTTGTAAGGAAGAATGGGCAAAGATACCTCAAACAAGAATTGAAAGACTCTTGGCTGGCTACAAAAAGTGTTTACAAGCTGTGATACTTGCCAAAGGGGGCAGTACAAGATATTGACTCTGCAGGGTGCCCAAACTTTTGCAGACACCAGTTTTTTTTTTGTTTTCTGTAATTTTGAAAGTGTAAATAATGGAAATAAAATCTAACTTTTTTTGACATATAAGAATGTCTAATCTGTAATTTGATGCCTTTTGGAGATTTTTCCATCTTTCCTTGGCTTCGTTGTGCACATTAATAAAAAATTTTACCTGGGGTGCCCAAACTTTTGATCCCCACTATAGCTATATCTCTATCTGATATATAGATTGTACATTGTTCTGTAAATATTTCTTTAAAGAGAAGTCTACCTTCCAACCACTTTGGCGGTCACTTGTTTCCCCATGCCCAAAGATGCTAAGTATTTTGCAGAATGTGCAGCAAAGGAGCACTGGAGAGATGGGTATATATTGGTTGGGGGGCAAAGATGACTGTGTCTGTTTATTTGAAACCAGAGTGATAATGCGGGGTGGGGGGGAATATGTAATATTTATATATATATATATACATATATATATATATATATATATACATGTACCATTCCCAATTATTTTTTTTAAGAAAAGAACAGGAGGAGATAATGAGATTGCAGCTAGAACAGAAGAAACGGCAGGAAGAGATGCAAGACCCCTTGGAACATATTGAAAATAAGCCACAAGGTAAGTACTGGGCTTTACTGTGGGTGATGTTTTATACTGATTTTATACTGTATAGTCTATAGGGGTTTTCTTCATGAAACATAATAAATTCTATACAAAATGGTGAAAAAGGGGCTTCTGCCATCTGTACCAATTAACCTCATTTCGTATTTTACTAATGTAGGTGCAAAAACGCAACTGAAATATGCACATGTAAATGATTTTGGTTGCTAAGGAATTTGGTGTTCTGTCCAGTCACATTTGCTTTTTTATACATCCTAGCCAGAAAGCACAGTTGGGAGGTTGATAATATTTTCTGTTGGTTAAAGTGGTTGTAAGAATTTGCATACGACTAGTCCCAGATGATACACAGAGATGGAATAAACCCTCCTACATAAGTTGTACTTTTTTTTTTTTTTTTTTTTTTTGAAGCCCTCTCTTCACTACATCTGTTCAAATTGCAGAATGTATACAGCTTGCCTGAGCTTTCAGAAATCAGGGGGGGGGGGGGCGGGACTCAAGTTGCCAAGAACTCTGCCAAGTTCAGTGAGAGCTGATTGAAGGGAAGTAAGGCACACCCCTGCACACAGGAACAGAGCTGAGGCTGTCAATCACAGGCTATGTGCTGGATCTCCCTCCCCTGTCACCTTTTTAATTCTTGATGTAGGAAAACTTGCCAGAAGACTCATGCAGATAGCAGAGGAATGAGGCAGCAGACAGACATTTAGTGCTCGGTCATTCCCGACCATGACAACATCTGCCTGGAGTTTGCATGTTCTCCCTGTGTCTGCATGGGTTTCCTCCGGGTACTCATGTTTCCTCCCACACTCCAAAGACATGCTGGTAGGTTAATTGGATCCTGTCCAAATTGGCCCAGTATATATGTGTTTACGACTGTGTGTCCCAAGCGTGTCAAGATCATACAGGGTAAATGAACGCACCAGCCAGGAAGACACTGGCTGCAAAAAGCGCCTAGAGGCGATTTAGTTTGCATGTGTATCGCTATACATGTCATTCATTCATTCAATGAAGGCTCAACAGCAACTAACTGATGAACCATCAACTCGTATCACCCTGCTATTACCTTCTGCCTCCATGTTCCCTATTAGCACAAGCTTGCAGCAGAGTGGGATTGACCAATGCTGATATCAAGATGGATTCAGTTACTTTTGCTATTTGCATAAAAAAAAATGTTTTAAATTAATACACAACTGCATTAAATAGTGTAGCGGATCACTGTTTAAAAGCCTATGAATAACTGTGATCCCTATGAGTAAGCTCTGTATGGTATGAAATGCATTGGAGTGTCTGCTACCAAGTAGAAAAGTCTGTATATCGGAATCCCAGGGGCTTTCATTAGCTAACCTTAACATGGCATAAAACTCTTGTTAATAACATTCAGCACACTAACAGGTTAACAAACTTTTGAACATGTCTTCAAATAAAACCCTCTTCCATCACACAATAAATGTCACTCCTCTGAGCCAGAAGTATAGATTATGACATTGCAACAAACACAGGCGGGTCTTGGTGGGCAGAACCCAGCCTTTAATTCTATATAGTATTGGCCAAATAAATTTCTCCAAATGTATTTGATGTTCAGGAGCAGCAGTGTCTACATTTAAAAAAAAAAGTGGGCATTGGTATGATACACAACTCATATTTGACGTACTGGGTGCTAATGTTTGCAAAAGATAAATTATGTCCAAATGTGTTAATTATCTCATACAAGCAAACTTTACCCATATATATTAATATATAATATAATATCATAATTAAACGGATAATAAAGTCACCATGGGGTACAATAATTTGTTATATTTTAAAGTTATGCAACACATGCGTACCTAATGATATATTATAATAAAAATGCATTATGGCTTTTTCTAATTATGTGATTAAAGAAGTAGACCGCTAGTATGAGAACGATAATGCAGTTTGTTATACTAATGAATAAAAAAGTAAGTCATTTTGATTTTTACATATGACTTTTTTTTTTTTTTTTGCGGCAGACTCCAGTGATCAGCCTATGCCAGACACAGAACATACAGACTTGGCTTCTCCAAAAGATATGTCGCAGCCCAGTTTAGACAATATTGAACCACCACAACAGCCAGATCAACAAGTGGAACCAGAACAAGGTCAACTAATATATGTGACCTTTGCAGTTTGTTATACTAATGAATAAAAAAGTAAGTCATTTTGATTTTAACATACGACTTTTTTTTTTTTTTGCGGCAGACTCCAGGGATCAGCCTATGCCAGACACAGAACATACAGACTTGGCTTCTCCAAAAGATATGTCGCAGCCCAGTTTAGACGATATTGAACCACCACAACAGCCAGATCAACAAGTGGAACCAGAACAAGGTCAACTAATATATGTGACCTTTCTCGTGATGGCAATTTGTATTTTATTTCAATATTTTTTTATTAGGTTTTTCAGGAATAAAAAGAAAAAACCATGAACAGAAGAAAAAAGAATATAAAGGAATTTAAAAAAGTCAGATAAACAATTCCCGTCAGACATAAATACATAGTAATAGGATTATCTAGATGTATACAAACAGGATACAAATTTCCAGAGTAACTGAGCAAACAAATTGGTTCCAATTACTAGAGAAAGGGTAGTGCACGCCGCCTCGCACCTCCAGACACCCCATCTGGGAACATTGTGACCGGGAGGAGAGCCAACCCAAATACAGTGCAGATGATTTTAGCACTGCATTCCAATTTTATTTTTTAATGTATAATCAGAGTGGAACAAAATTTGCCATGAATCGACCACAAAAAACAAAATCAACAATATATGTAGAGGTATAAATACAACAAGGAAGGTCAACAGTATACCATAATCCAATGCAATGTATATTTCAAAAATGTATAGCCATCCGAGAAACTATTAGGAAGATCTACCATCACTATATACTTGCGGTTTGTAATTGTGTTACCAACGTGTGGGATAGAAAAAAATAGGGAAAGGAATAGGGATTTTACGGGCACCCAGACATTGCAACTTAAGACTCAACAAATATGGGGATTGTTTTACACCTCTTTATAATGAACTCACCATGCAGACCAGTGCTTAAAGAATTTAGGTAGGAAGCCATGCTTGTACGCCATTATTAGTTCTAGTGAGTAAGTCTCAGAAATGAGATTGATAACTTCCCCAACATTCGGGGCCATGTCTGACTTCCACTTCCTCATGAGTATTAAACGTGCGTCAAAAAGCACATGCATGACCATGCGTCTCAAATCTGGAGGAAATCTCTCCATTCCAATACTTGGGACAGCCAGCTTAATGTCGGGCCTAGATATAAATCCAGTCAGGCAATTTGTATTTTAATGTGTTTTCTTTGGATTTGCATATGCTAGTTCAGTGTCTTAACAATGCAAAGATGAATCCTACAATTTGTTCTTTATATATCACATAATCCCAGAAGAACACGCTGCAGTGTCCTAACATGCTGCAATTTTGGAATGCAGTCGCCCCACACGAAAGTGCATCATACATATTGCAATATGATTGCACAATTCCCTTTGGCTTTATATTAAACCAAATAGGGCTAAGGCCTGCACAGTTGGACAATCATGTAATAGATTGTGTACACCTATAATTACATTTAGAGATTTACAAATGGATTATAGCATGTATGGCCAGCCTATGGGTTAGCTGTTTTTTTCTCTGCACCTATACATTCCACCTCTTGCCAGGTCCAACAGCTTGACTGGAGGAAGGAGATAACAGACAACCGGAACTCTGACTAATGCCTTGTGCACACGATCGGAATTTTTGATGAAATAAGTCAGCCGGAATTTTTTCATCGAATATTCCGACCGTGTGTGGGCCCCATCAGACTTTTTCCGTCAGATTTTAGAAATAGAACATGTTTTATTTTTTTTCGATGGAAAAAACTCCCATCAGAAAATCCGATCATCTGTGTGGAACTCCGACGGAGAAAAAACGCACGCATGCACAGAATCAAGTCGATGCATGTTCGGAAGCATTGAACTTTATTTTTCTCGACTCGTCTGTGTTTTACGTCACTATGTTTTTGGACAGTCGCAATTTGGTCTGACAGTGTGTATGCAAGACGGCTTCAACGGAATTCCCATGGAAAATTCCATCGGATTTTATCCCATCGGAAATTCCGATTGTGTGTACAAGGCATTAGAAGAACAAAGCCAGGGGAAAAAATTACATTTAGGCAGTGATTTTTCTCTGCTGGTCACACTTGAACTATTTAATACCTGTACAATCACATTGGGAGACCCTATTAAATTGCACACCATGGGTCTTGCTTGCAGCTAAGATTGTTAAAAAAAAAAAAAAAAAAAAAAACGCAATTCGAATTTGAGTTTTATGAGCAGCTCCCATTCTTTCTCCCTTTATGAAAAACATTTTCTCACCATTTATTGGATGCACCTATAGTTCTCCAGTGCCTTGAAAAAGTATTCATACCCCTTGACATTTTCCAAATTTTGTCATGTTACGACCAAAAACGTAAATGTATTTTATGTGATGGACCAACACGAAGTGGCACATAATTGGCAAGTGGAAGGAAAATGATAAATGGTTTTCAAACTTTTTAACAAATATCTGAAAAGTGCAGTCTCGCACATATAATCCCAATAAAAATACAAATTATCTAAGTTTTTGGTTGTAACATGACAAAATGTGGAAAATTTCAAGGAGTATGAATACTTTTTCAAGGTACTGTATATTAAGATCCCTTTTTAGATCACCTTAAAGCCCAATAACAATCTGAGATAATTCCTAACAGAAATCGTTTTACCAGAAGTTCCTGATGGAGGATTTCCAGATGTGCCAGAGATGGAGCCTCTGAAGGCACTCATAAACAAATTTAATGAGGACTGGCATCTGCTGGAGCCTGTGTTCAGTGACACATCTCTACTAAATGTTACTCACTTGGAAATGGCCAATAAATCACCAGAAGCTCTTCTACAGGAGGCAGTGACTGCTATGGAAAGTGAGTTTGTATTAATGTTCGTCTTTTCATTTGTACCATGAAATTATAGGGTTTCCAGACCAATATTGATACTACTTTTTATTTCACCCATGTTAGCTCTTCAAAAATATATATATATATATATATTTGACAATGGCTTTCATAATTCACTCAATAGACCTTCCTCTTGCTGGTTTATAAATAAATGAATACATGTTGCAAATATCTCTTGGCTATCTGAACTAAAGTTTAATTCAAGCTCAAACTTTTTTTCGTTTTGGGCAGAGTGGAGAAGAGTTAGATACACTAAGTTTTTCTGGGGGGGCGGTCTGTTGCCCTGTTGGGGAACTTTCCCATCTCTTTGCAATTAGACAATTGTAAGGGAATATTTCCAATATAAAATAGGCTGTAGCCTTATTCTGTTCTAATAATGTATTTTTATTGCCGCTGTGTAAAGAAATTTTTTTGGGCAAGGATGTGAGGAAAAAAAAAATAGGAAAAATGATATAAACCTTGCAGAGATTTTAACTTTTTCTCGCACTAACCAAAGCTAAACAGTTTTGGTTGCAAATTCACATTAGCAAAGAGAACCTATGTAATTTACACCTTAACATGAATGATCTTCATATATATATATTTTTTTTAATATACTTTAGAACTTTAAGGACAAATGCACTTTTAGTCACTAGACCGCCCTAACCTAAACTATGCCACCTACCTAACCTAAACAAATCTAGAAAACGTACAGCCAGCAGTGTTATTACCCCAGCATGGCAGCAATTAGCTGGAAATCTTCAACAGTGGCCATGCCAAAACCGTGAACCCCAAAGGACTTAAATGGGGAAACAGGCACAATAAACTATGTTTTGTGTACATCGGAATTATTATTTGTCATAACATCTGTGAAATAAAGCAATGATCGTTGCATAAGTGGGATAAAGTATGGTGTATATATGGCACATCAATTCTGATAGAACTTGATTATCACACTTTTACAGACTAAAACACAATTTATGTCAGTACTTTACTAAAAATCAAACAATTTTGCTAATATAGCTGGCAAAAATATAAAAGTTGTGCAATTTTGAAAAATTACACAAATGATTGCCAAAAATGCTTTACCTTTTATCCTTTGGTTTTATTAATGTCCACTACAAATTGCAAAAATATAGGACAACACTATGTTATTGTACAACATGTCCAGTTTTGCTGATGCCCTGAAATATATCCACAAGGGATTTGTTGTTAACTAACCCTCTCACCAGAACCATTTCAGTATCAAGGATGGGAAGTAACCTCTCAGGACATAGATGAGGAAGCAGAAGACATGCAAGCAGAGCTGGATGCCGAGGAGCAAGAAATGGAGGGAGATGAAGAAGAAGAGAATGAAGAGGCAGAAGAAGTAAGTGACGGCTAAATACAAAAGTCATAAAGTTTTTTTTTTTTGTTTTTTTGTTTTTTGTGTGATAAAGCAGAGAGCAAATATTGAAATACCCAGAGTAACCAATTATATTTCAAACTACTATTGTCTACATAATTACTATTTTTGTTGCTGTGGTTTATTGTGCAATGTACTTTGTTCTGTACCCAACTGACTAAGCCCAGTAGTGTTTGCTTAACCACTTGCCGACCTCCTCATGTAGATATACGTCAGCAGAATGCCACGGACAGGCACATGTACGTACCCGTACGTCCTCTGCTTGATGTGGGTGGGGGGTCCGATCGGGACCCCCCCCCCCCCCCGCTACATGCGGCGGTCGGTAAGCCTCGGGGAGCGATCCGGGACGACGGCGCGGCTATTCGTTTATAGCCGCTCCGTCGCGATCGCTCCCCGGAGCTGAAGAACGGGGAGAGCCGTGTGTAAACACGGCTTCCCCGTGCTTCACTATGGCGGCGCATCGATCGAGTGATCCCTTTTATTAGGGAGACTCGATCGATGATGTCAGTCCTACAGCCACACCCCCCTACAGTAGTAAACACACACTAAGTGAACACTAAATGTTACAGCGCCCCCTGTGTTTAACTTCCAAACTGCAACTGTCATTTTCACAATAAAGAATGCAATTTAAATGCATTTTCTGCTGTGAAAATGACAATGGTCCCAAAAATGTGTCAAAATTGTCCGAAGTGTCCGCCATAATGTCGCAGTCACGAAAAAAATCGCTGATCGCCGCCATTAGTAGTAAAAAAAAAAAAATGCAATAAAACTATCCCCTATTTTGTAAACGCTATAAATTTTGCGCAAACCAACCGATAAACGATTATTGCGATTTTTTTGACCAAAAATAGGTAGAATACGTATCGGCCTAAACTGAGGGATAAAAAAAATGTATATATGTTTTTGGGGGATATTTATTATAGCAAAAAGTAAAAAATATTGCATTTTTTTCAAAATTGTCGCTCTATTTTTGTTTATAGCGCAAAAAATAAAAACCGCAGAGGTGATCAAATACCACCAAAAGAAAGCTCTATTTGTGGGGAAAAAAGGACGCCAATTTTGTTTGGGAGCCACGTCGCGCGACCGCGTAATTGTCTGTTAAAGCGACGCAGTCCCGAACTGTAAAAAACCCTTGGGTCTTTAGGCAGCATATTGGTCTCGGGCTTAAGTGGTTAAATGGTCATTAAAACTTTGATCTTGCTTCACCTGTATATAATGAGATAGTGACTATACACCTTTAATGACAATAATTAGCCTAATAATTTTTTGTATGATAATATTGGTTTGCCTGTAAAAGCAGCATAAAAAAAATCTAATTTAATGGGGACAAACATTCCCCAGTAACCATGTTCTGGTTGAAACACAAGTAGGCACAAGCTTTGCAGTACCAAAAAACAATGAGAACAACTTGGGATAATTTGAAGAGAAACTGTGGAGAACGTGGGATGTCATCAGTGCTGTCATGATCCCTAGTGATGGCAGCAACAGATTATGGTCTGAAATATGTCGGTGTCTCCCTACATAAGATATGTAGTCATACCACAGTAAGGAATAGAGACAGTTTTAAGTTCTCTACTGAGATGCCTGTCTATGAACAACTTGCACCTATTTGAAGAGGCAACCTTATTAAAAGTACAAACAAATTAGTAGTCAAGCAGTAATACAGTTTAAATTAAATCAGGATAAATATATGAAAGATAAAATTGCAGACTTTTTTTTACAATGTAGTTAAAGTATTTATTTAAAGTTTTTTATTGTGTGCACCAGCAAATAAAATACAAATCCAGCATTCATAAAGGGTACAATAAGCATAGAATGTTACACAAACCAATAATAGAGTAAAACAATATGCTAGGTACAAAGCATATAGGGTGATGCCAATATGGCAACAAAGAAACTATATTAGTCTGACATAGAATGCAGTGTAAAATACTAAAATTGCCCAGAGGCTGGTGTACACGAACATATTTTCCAATAGAAAGAAATACATTTACATCACAGAAGTTGGACAACAAAGTGAGAGCAAGAAGGAAAAGAAAGTAAGCATGCTCAATAGGAGAAGAATCGCGGTGGGAAAAAAAAAAGTTCTCATTTTTTTTTTTGCTCGAAGTTTGTCCAGAAAGCTGCTATAGAGCATACACACGGCCAGTTTTCCCCACCAAAAGCAAACATGGCAGTTTTACCGTCGGGAAAACCGGTCGTGTGTACGAGGCATCAGGAGGAAGGGGGAGAAAAAAAGGTGTTGTAGTCTTGAGTCCTGGAAACCGTGCCTGTAAAACCAGGTCTAATTGAATTGCTCCTCTTTTTGTTTTAACTTGGCCATTAAATGTTCCATCAGGTTAATTTCATTCACCACAGCTCCACTGACCAACTGCTGGGGGTTTTGAGCCTTTCCATTTTTGCGGTATACATATTTTAGCGGAATTAAGAAGATGGATCAAGAGGAACTTCTTTTAGCTAAGCCTCATAAATCAGAGTGAGGTGAAGCAAGCACTGAGTTGGATCGTCTGCTAGTGAAATGTCTGTCAATCTAAAAAATTTACAGATAGTATCCCAGAAGGGGTGGATAAGGGGCACGTCCAAAATAAGTGTAATAGTGAACTGTCTGAGTGTTGACAACGCCAATAAGGGAAGGGGACTGAAGGGAAAAATCATATGTAGGACTGTGGGAATTCTATACCATTGGGTCAGGACCTTAAGCCCCACCTCCTGGAACCTACTTGCAATTGAGGAGCGGTGCGCAAAATACATGGTTGCCTCTATTTATTACTTTGAGAAGTCCTGGCCCACTTCACATTCACAATTCCGCAGGTAGGGAGGGTTAAGGTTTTTAAGCCAGACATATCCATGAAACTAGCATATGAGAAGGCAACCAGTGGCAGTCCCCAATTTTTCTCTCATGGCAGGGTATACCTTAAGCATTTACATGAATGTTATAGCAGAAATAAATCAATACTTGTCAGACGTAGGAACCTCTTAAACCTTTCACATGCCAATCCATTTCAGCTATGGCATATTTGCTGAGATTTTGCATTATTCCCAGCTTACAAAGTTTCGCTTGGATGTGGACATCTATTGTATTGGCATTACTCCCGGAGGTATACAATAGAAAATAAAATCCAATTTGTTTAAGTTAAAACCAATACCCATTTGAACATGACTATTGTAATTATGAAAATATTGCAAAGTGCTTCTTTTGTGATCTTTCTTTGACCTCTACCCTGTATGTGTGTCATAACCCTCGCACTGTGTGAGGTCATCACTAGGGGGTGTTGTTGGTGGGTGGGGCTTTGGGTTTATTAGTCTGTTCATTCCATGTTGTAGTGTCTTGAGAAAGATGGACTGAGCTTCATCGAAATGTTGACAAAAACACTGTTTTTGATCTTCCTCTTCTGCATGAGTGCCTTTTAAACCAGTTTTGGATTTATATTGATTTCTTTGTGGGGAGCACCTGGGTATTTAATTCAAACATAGAGGGCCGTGACTACCCTTGCAACTGTGTAATTATGAAAATATGTTTTTGGCATGTATTTTGGTCCCTTAAATACATTTTTCCATAAAAATTATTATAGTAGTTACACTCAATAAGATTGTTTATATCTCACTTTTTTTTCATTTGTTTTCTCAATGTATACTACCTGGACAGTAATATTTAATTTCATGCAAAACAATATTGTCGCACGCAGGATGAAGAAGTTATCAGGGAAAAGAAGAAGCACTATGGGGATTCCAAACACTTCTGCCCAGTGGCAATAAAGGACAACTTTATTCTACAGCCAGGACTCCAGGATAATGCTGCTTTATACAGGGACAAGACATACTACTGCTCAAGCCCTGAAGCAAGAAATACATTTCTACAGAATCCTGAGAATTATGTTGTCCATAAAGAACCATTACAAGTAATGCATTTTATATCAAGCTTAGACCCTAATAGTACTTATCAATACATTTGAACTTGTAATACCTTTTTGATTTTATTGTGGCATTGTACTAGTTTCTCACTGCTTTTTCAGGCACCACCCTTGAGAGTCCTCTTGATTGGAACAGGTGGCACTGGGAAAACAGCTAATGCAAGATGGTTAGCCAACAAGCTAGGTATGTTCCACATCCAGTTTCAAGAACGCCTGCAAGACATCATGCTGTCTAAGCTGGAGAAAAAAATTGGACCTCACCATGAAGAAGAATCGGTTGAGGAAGACATGACTGATGAAGCCATGTTGCTTTTGTTAGAAAATGGAAACGCAGAGGAAAGTAAAAAGGAGGAATCAAAGGATTCAAAGGTATTTGCACCTGAACCTGTTAACACAGAAAGCAATGATATGGATTGTGAGCGCTGCTTCGTTGTTATATTGCTTTGTGTATGTAAAGCCAACACTTTTTTTTTATCTTTAAATAAAAGGTTTATTTGTAAACTTTTTTTTTTTTAAGGAACTTTGGAAGATTTTGAAACCTTTTGCCTGTTTTTTTTTGTTAATGCCAACCCCTGCATATTGACCTCACTATTAATCCTGGTGATCAATGTCTTCATCGCAGAATGTAGTAGTGGCACGACTGTTCTGGTGATGACTGTCTGGGGGGAAAAACCCCTAACTTTGAAAATATCTCTTCCTGCTTTAGAGACTTTTAACTATCTTCAAAGGGGTAATTCTTTCCAATAATCACAAGTATAAGGAGCAATATTCTCACTAACCCTAATATATCATCAATTGCAAATATAGTAATTTTTTGCAGGGGTCCAGAAAGTTATTTCAAGGGTTCATCTGTGTTGAAAGGGTTGAGAAAGGCTGAACTAGAGTCTTCAATATCTGACAATTCCAGGTTTGTTGAATGTTTGCTGCATTGACACACTCATTGCATAGCAGCTGGTGTGGGGTGCCACAGTGTCTAGTGGGAAGAGGCAGCCATCCAAAACACTCAGGAATAGGGATGAGCTTTATGTTCGAATCAAACATGAGTTCTACTCGAACATTGGCTGTCCGCTTGTTCGGCAAACAATTTGGGGTGTTCGGGGCAAATTTGAAAAGCTGCAGAACACCCTTTAAAAGTCTATGGGAGAAATCAAAAGTGCTAATTTAAAGGTTAATATGCAGGTTATTGTCATAAAAAGTGTTTGGGGACCCGGGTCCTGCCCCAGGGGACAAGTATCAATGCAAAAAAAAGTTGTAAAAACAGCAATTTTTTCGGGAGCAGTGATTTTAATAATGCTTAAAGTGAAACAAAAGTGAAATATTCCTTTCAATTTCGTACCTGGGGGGTGTGTATAGTATGCCTGTAAAGTAGTGCATGTTTCCCGTGTTTAGAACTGTCCCTGCACAAAGTGTAATTTCTAAAGGAAAAAAGCCATTTAAAACTACTCGCGGCTATTAATGAAATGTTGGTCCCGGCAAAACAGATCAAAGTCATTGAAAAAAACACCAGGGGTCCCCCACACAGTCCATTACCAGTTCTTCATTTTTCTTTCTTTTGCACTTTTTTAAATGCCCTTTTGGAGGCTTTGGTGAAATATCAGGGTTCGACGCCTGGTGTCTTACATTTAAGACTGCGAAAGGGTCTGTGGACAGGATGGGGGGGGGGGGGCGACAGATGCTAGAACTGATCCTCCAGCCGGAGGAGAAGCTAGTAGCGCTGCAGGGGGAGAAACGAGCTTTGGTATCTGCAATAAGGAAGTACAGCCAGTCCTTCTGCACGCCTATGCACCTAACAAACAAAGGCATTATATTAGGGGAGTATCTTATTACTATTTTCATATTAAAGTATAACTAAAGGCAAAGATTTTTTTTTTAGTTTTGGACAGAATTAAACGTGATTACCCCCCTGGCCGCTGCCTCTGTTGCTCTGTGTTGGAGCTTAGGGGTACAAACCCTAAATGCACTAGGCTGCACACACCTATGGTTAGATGTCTTTAATTTTTCTTTTCAGCAAGAGCTGTTATATTATGTAAACATTCTATGCTGATGTCATTCAAAATAGAAAAATGTATTGAACAAAAAGGTTCACTATGACTAAGCCTGTAATTTTGAAATGTCTCAGCAGGTGCAGTTCTCAGGCAGAGAATCACAGCGTACCTTTTTGATTCAATAAAGTTTTGTACATTGAATGATGTCAATAGCAATGCACTGTTTCATTTCTTGCATTGAAACGGGGGCAGCTTCCCCTAGCTAGCACCCTGGTTCCCCTGCAGTTGAAGGGAGGTTCTGGAGCGGTGTGTTTTTTGTGGAAAAAGGAAAAATGTGATGAGAAAAGCAAAAGGAGAGGGGAATAATAAAACTTGTGGGTACAGGGAAGACGGAAAGGGGGGGGGGGGAATCAAAGGTCTTCACTCACTTTTACTACAGGTTTAAAGAAAAGGGGGTTATGTCTTCAAGATACTATAGAAAAAATTGTCCAAATCTGCGGGTAAGTAGTTGGTCACTCACATAGCGCTTACTTTGCAGAATTTAGCCATGTTATGATTTGATTTTGCTGTCAGTTTTTCATAAAATGCACACATTCAAGTATTTAGGTCCTCATACGAGCATACAGGGGTTGAAATTAAGGACTGAAAAGTATTTTGAAATCTTTTCTTGTAAGTATATAAGTAAGTCAATTAAATACATTTTTGGTGTGTTTTCAAACAGTTCCCTTTTATTAGATTGACTCAAACGTGTGTAAATCAGTCTATATGTAAGGGACCTAAAATATATGATTTTCGGACAGTAAATTAGATGTGTTAAAAGGTTTCTGCTATGTTGCAGGCACAAAACAGTTTGGAGAATAACCAGGGACCATTTTGGAGATATGGGCTAGGACAGTTCCAGCTAAAGCTTACAGCAGTTAGATTCAACAGTTGCATTGATATACATTAACATTTGAATGTGGTAGTGTGGTAGACCATTTTCACCATTTTGTTTTCAGGAGTAAGTTTGGAGCTCAATTCCCATTTCCATTTCGATACATAAACGAGGATGGGTGGGGTCACACAGATGGAGGATATCAATAGCATACAGTATAAACTTATGTAATATGTGCTAGGCCCCTTTCACACTGATGGACCAATTAAGTCCGCCTGGCAGTTTTTGAGGAGGACCCAATCGGAGCAGCAGATGACAACTGACATGTGTGGACACCTGCCATCATCCGATCCAAATCTGTCTGCTAAAATCGGATGGATGGGGATTCCCTATCCATCTGGTGGATTGGATGACAGTTGGATGGAAACAGACAGGCGGTCTATTCCCATCTTGCAGCCCATAAAGGACAGCGGTCTGTGTCTGCTTTGCATCAGCGGACCTGTCATGCGCCTGCTAAGTGGGCAGATCCGCTGGCAGACTCTACCAGTGTAAAAGGGGCTTAGTTGTTTCTAATCTTTATTTAACAATGGATACAGAAAACATTTATTATAGTGTCCATTCATGACACTAAGTTTGCAAACCCTTCTGAACTTTCTAAAAAGAAAGCCAAACACTGCCAGAATGCCTTTTGGAACTTTTTGCAGACTGTTTATTTAGAACATTTTAATATTTGGCATTGAGACGTATGTTCTTGCTTTGATTCATGCAATTGTCTATTTTTAGCACAACAGTTGTAAGAAAACATATTTCTAGAGCATAGAGCTTGAATTTGTGATGTAGAATGACATTAACCTAATTCAATGTATTTTTTATTTTTTTATAAAGGAAGAGGTTGTTCTCACAGTAGAGGAGGAGGCCATAAAGTCTTATTTAGCTGACAATGAACCCCTACCAACTGAAGTGCTGGATGAGGTTGTAACAGAATGGTGGACCAAGGAACCTTTTCGGTAATTTAATGTTCCACACAAATTCCTTTTTTCAAATGTGGAATGCATCTTTATAATTACAA
>NC_053492.1:264125183-264167683 GCF_905171775.1 Rana temporaria | reverse complement strand
AGTGGACAATCTGCAACTGGTGGCAGGCAACGATGGCAAGTGACACATTGGGGGCTCCCACTGATTCTGCATTATGGTGAGTTGAACTATTTCATTTTGTATAACAATGTAATAATAGAAATAATGCGCTACAATCATCCTGACACCATAACAACCATGGTACCATGATGATTGAAGCGTTAACACCAGCCATTTCCCAAATATAAATTGCCTGCAAAAAAATCTTATTTTTGGTTAGTGGCCCTCCAGAGACTAGGTTCTGGATCCACCCCTGCCTCAAAGGGCCAGTTGTATATGTAAGACTAGATGCTAGATATTGGATGCACTCCTACCATCAGAAATCAAGAGTCCCCCACCATCCATTGCATCGCATCACATCACAGTGCACCCTCTTTGCCTTGTGCTGCTGCCGGGAAGAAGCTGGGGGCAGAGCTAGGAAGCAGAAAGTGTGAGGTCTGGAGGAGGACCAGAGAAGGGCTGAAGTCACCTGCCAGAGACTACTGAACACCAAGACCAGGGGAGGCGGAAATGAGGCTGCACAGAGAAGTGAAGGACCTGGTGGAGGTGTTCTGTCCTATCTGCTGCCAACAGCTCGGACAAGGGGGGTGGGGGGCAGAGAGGAGGGGTGTGAGGGCCACATGAAATGACCTAAAGGGCTGCCCTATGTATGAAGACTTTTGGGAAGTCCTGTAGAGTTTGCTAGAACAGGCTTTTCCATAAGATTTTGCAATGCTTTTATGGAAATGTTTACTTATTTATTTAAAAAAGTGTTTGTGAGATCAGGCATTGGCAACTTGCATTTGGAATTCCAATTTATCCCAAAGATGCTCAGAGTTGAGGTCAAAGCTCTGTGCAATGCTACTTGAGTTCCTCCACACCAAATTCATCAAACCCAGTTTTTATGAACCTGGCTTTGTGCACATGGGCACAGCCATGCTGGAACAGAAAATGGCATTCTCCAAACTATTTCCATAAAATTCGAAGCATACAATTTCAAAAGTCTTTAAATTTTGGAGAATTAACAGCACCCCGCACTGAAAACCTGAGTGCATACATTTGAAAGGTGTTAACATACTCCTAGTTTATACCTTAAGTGTAATGGTCATGTATTCGCAAACATTTTACCATATAGTGTATATTCAAGTACATCCTACCCTATTGTACAGAAAAAATATCAGTGGTATAGACTATTCTGTTCATTGTTGCCTTTTTGAACTGCTCATAGTTTTGTGTGTTTTTTAGTACAGTTAGGTTTAGGAAGAAAAAAATCCCCAAAACCTAAGGCCATCAGATGATTTAAAATTGGGCTGTTTCACTTTAAGAATGCCACCATTTTAAACAGCATATGTACAAGTGCATCTAAAAAAAATTGAATATCATCAAAAAGTGAATTTCTCTTGTCGTCCATGGACGGACACGGCCTCTTAATTCTTGATAAGTGGGTTATGTTCCTGGTTTACAGGAGAGGACTAGGCAGAAACATGTTAGATATTCATATACATGTCATTTTAAACAGAGCTGAACAGCCCCGCCCTCCGGACATAACCCTTTTCCCTGCAGCATGTAGCATCACTTTCGTTCTGCCTAGCAAAGAAGGATGTATGGCTCCCTTTTGGGCCCAGAGCCCTGAGGAATAGATTATTTTTTTTTTTGTTTCTTCTATCAACTGTCGGCTGAGAGACAGGCTGGATATTATAGATCCTTGTAGTCTTCTCAGTTCGGCCAGCGAGCATGAGCACACCTTTGCAAAGAGGCTGGGTCTGCCACGACATGCCCCATGACTCCTGGGGTGGCCAGTGAGCTTTGCCCCAAGGTTCGCACATGACTGAGCTGTGGTGTTGTCTCACTCACAGTGGACCGGATCGACGGCTACCTCCATTGCGGTTGTACGCCTGTCTGGAATGCGTCAGTGAGTCGTTGCGTGGACGGGTAAGTACAGTCCCTCCCTCTTAGGGGGGGTGGTACGGCTGAGCATTCCTGGGGTTTGGGTATCCTCCATTCCCTGCTGCCTTTTTTCCCTCTGCTGTTCTACATGCTGTCGGGGTGGGGGGGGGGGCACCTGGTTGAGGGGACTGTACGCCTGGCCTATGTGGTACTGCCGGGGGTCCTCTTTTCTGGACGTTTTGGGGTGCTGAGCAGCCTTTCTAGGCTTTCACCTTTTTAAATGCTGTGTTTTGCCGCCGTTCTGACGGCACTGGCGCCATTTTTTTGTGGATTTTCAGTTTCTATTGAAAATCCCATTGGCGGCCCCTTTGTTGTAGCCGCGCCAGGCTCCATATGGGCGCTTGGCGGCCATCTTGCCTAAGTCCTCGGCTTCTAGCGTTGACTCCTACGGCGCCCAGCGCGGTTCTCCTCACACAGCACTCCACGGCTACCACACGTTTTACATCCTGACATGGGCAGCGGCGCTGAACAGTGTCCTCCGGCGTGGTGAGTCCCCTGGGTAACCCCCCCGGTCAGCGCAGCAGGAGTGTTGGGGTTTTTGTTTTTTTTTCTGTTCATTCTGAACTGGGCCCTGGGAGTTTTTTTCCTCCAAATATGGAGCCAGTATCTGGTCCTCCTTCCCCCCCACGCCCCCTCCCTCCTCTATCCCCTGGGGAATGTTCAGTCTCAGACCAGGATCCGGCTGCGGCTCAGGTGCCTGGTTCTGTTTTGTCTGAAGACCCGGACCAGGACCTTCCTTGTGAGGAAGACCCTTTAACTGGGTCGGGGCATAATAATGCACTGGTCAGGGAACTTATCAATGCTGTAAGGCAGTGGTCCCCAACTTTTTTGGCACCGGGGACCGGCTGCACGGAAGAAAATTATGCCAAGGACCGGGGGGGGGGGGGGGGCGATTTTTCGCGGGCAATGGCTGGTGTTGGCGCTTCAATCATCATGGCACCATGGTTGATATGGTGTCGGGGTGATTGAAGCGCATTATTTCTATTACTTTGTAGTACTAAATTAAATAGTCCAACTTGCCATAATGCAGAATCAGTGGGAGCCCTGAGTGTGTCACTTTCCACATAACATTTTTACTGGCATTTTACAAAAGTTACAAAATTACAGTTTTAGGTGCAAATTTCAGTATTTAGGCTACAAACAAGTACACTATCCAAATAGCAATGTGATTTAAGGTAGATATAAAAAGTTAAAAAAAACATATTTTTGTTACTTTCAATATAAAAATGGTCCATCAGTTTTTGTTCACCATCATCGCCAGCTCCTCCTGTCACCACCAGCTATTGCCGCCATCACCTCCCTACCACCACCAGCTTCTTCTGCCCCCACCAGCTCCTCCTACCTCCACCACCAGCTCCTCCTGCCACCTCCTGATACCACCAGCTCCTCCTGCCACCATCACCAGCTCCTCCTGCCCCCACTGCCAGCTCCTGCCACCAGCTGCTCCTGCCCCCATCGCCAGCTCCTCCTGCCCCCATTGCCAGCTCCTGCCACCATCACCTGCCACCGCCAGGTCCTGGCACCTCCTGCCCCACCAGCTCCTCTTGCCACCATCAGGCACCAGCTCCTCTTGCCACCATCAGGCACCAGCTCCTCTTGCCACCATCAGGCACCAGCTCCTCTTGCCACCATCAGGCGCCAGCTCCTGCCGCCAGCTCCTCCTGCCACCATCACCTGCCACCTTCTGCCCCCACCAGCTCCTCTTGCCACCATCAGGCACCAGCTCCTCTTGCCACATCACCTCCTTACCTTAAAGCAAAGAAGTCTGAGAATGCAGGCTTGCCCTGAGCTGGTCCGCTTGTGCTGTGTGTGGATGCCTGGGCAGCTGCTGGGCTGGGCTGTCACTGTTTTGCCTGGGCAGACCACAGCCACCGCCGGCACCACAAAGGCAAAACTGCTCCATTCTGTCCGCCCAGCTTGGAGCTCCTGGTGACTACAATATTTTTAAAGCCTGGCGCGCCTGGCTGGATGCGCCATGACGTCACTCACATCGCCGGCGCGCCTCCAGTAGCACACGTGAGTCGGCCTCTGTTAAATCCGCCCTCCTGGGCCCAGGCGGAATACAGGATCATCATCACAATCGGATCTATTTGGTGGCTTAGCTCGGGAGTCGGGCAGCTCGCCGGAACTGCGCATGCGCAGTTCAAAGCCGACCCGCGTACAGGAAAAAAGTGCCTTTTTTTTTTTTTGATTGTCGGTAAAAAAAATTTATGGTTGGCAACACTGCGCCCGCGTCCCGCCTGCAGAAGGACCACGGCACGGTAGTGGGCCGCGGATCGGGGGTTGATGACCCCTGCTGTAAGGGACTGCCTTAAGCTGGATAGTGTAGCTGAGGTATCCGCTGAGGGCTCGGTCTCCTTTGGGTCACACAAATTGGACCGCTCTATTAAGGTTTTTCCTTATGTGTCTTTCTTTGATAAATTCATTGATGCGGAATGGGAAAAGCCACAGAAGGCTTTTGTAGTCCCTCACCGCCTGGCGGTTCGGTACCCTTTTTAGGAGAACCTTTTAAAAAAGTGGACTTCTCCTCCGGTGGTGGACCCTCCGGTTGCCCGGTTAAACAAGGTGACCACTCTCCCTATAGAGGGAACCCCTGCTTTTAAGGATCAGACTGATAGAAGATCCGAAGCACTGACCCGTTCCATTTTTACCATGCTGGGGTCTGCCTTGCGGCCTATTGTGGCCACTCCCCTGGTGTCTCAGACACTCACTCAGTGGCCAAAGGTTTTTCAGAAATGCTGGTCTGCGGATCAGGCCTCTAAGAAAGCCCTGCCGGATTTACCCTTCAAGAGTGGGAGGCTTTTTGGGTCTTCACTGGATGACATTATCAAGGATGTCACGGGAGGGAAGAGCACTTTTCTCCCTCAGTCCTCCAAAGGGAAGGAACCCCTCCATACGCCGGGTCCTTCTTTTCCCACACAGAAGCGGTATTTTCGTCAGTCAGGACCCGCGGATAAACCCTCCCAGACCGCCAAGGCCTCAACTGGGGGACAGACGTCTCTGGGTGCGGAAGCCAAACAAGTCGGCACCCAAGCCTGCAACTGCATGAAGGCCTGCCCCCGCCCGACTCATGGGTGAGGGGACAGCTTCGCAGGTTCACGACTCGGTGGACCTCTCTGCTCTCCGACCAATGGGTCTGCGAGGTGGTCTCTTCGGGGTACAAGATAGTTTCTTTCCTATACCCCGAACAGATTCTTTCCCTCAAGTCTCCCTCTCCTACCGGCTCATCAGGCTGCCCTTTTGGGGGCAGTAAGGGACTTGCTGGGTTGCGGAGTAATTTTACCCGTTCCGCAGGACGAGAGGTTTCAGGGTTTTTATTAAAAATCTGTTTGTGGTCCCGAAGGACGGGGTCCGCCCGATCCTGGACCTCAAGGCTCTGAATGTCTTTGTGAAAGTAAGGAAGTTCCGCATGGAATCGATTTGCTCGGTGGTAGCTGCGCTCCAAACTTGAGGGACTTTCTGGCGTTTTTGGACATCAAGGACGCATACTTGCATGTCCCAATCTGTGCAAGTCACCAGAGGTTTCTGCATTTTGCGATCAGGGAGGATCACTATCAGTTTGTAGCCCTCCCTTTTGGCCTGGCGTCGGCACCAAGAGTTTTCACCAAGGTGCTCGCGCCGATCCTAGCGTTGCTGAGACAACGAGGCATTGCCATCGTGGGCTACTTAGACGATCTTCTGAGAGCAGCTTCTGGCTCAGAATTAAGGGAGGACGTGTCTATAACCAGCCAGACCCTCCAAGAATTTGGGTGGGTCTTAAACATTCAGAAGTCGGTCCTGGTTCCGACTCAGCGTTTGGAATATCTGGGGTTGATTCTGGACTCCTCGGAAGCAAGGGTCTTTCTACCCTTGGAAAAATTGACGTCCCGCAAATGGTCGTCTCTCCGATTTTTGTATGTGAGTTCTGGGCTCTTCGGGCAGGGAAGTCCTTTCTTCCCTTTCAGTGGACAGTGGTTACGACGGACGCCAGCCTCTCGGGCTGGGGGGGCATCTGGGGGGTCCAGTCGGCCCAGGGTTGTTGGACTCTAGAAGAGTCCCGTCTGCCGATCAATGTCTTGTAACTTCAGGCGATCAGGCTATGCCTCTCCTTGTGGTCAAGGATCTTGCAAGGCCCGCCCGATCAGGATACAGTCAGACAACGCCACATTGGTGGCTTATATCAACCATCTGGGGAAACCCAGAGCTCGGTTGCAGCGTCCAAGGTCGCTTACATCCTTAGGTGGGCAGAAAGAAGCGTGCCGGCTCTGTCGGTCGTTTACATTTCAGGCGTGGATAACTGGCAGGCGGACTACCTGAGTCGCCAGATGATGGACCAGGGAGAATGGTCATTGCATCAGGAGGTGTTTCAACTCCTTTGCAGGAGATGGGGAACACCGAATGTGGATCTCCTGGCCTCTCGCCTCAACCGCAAGGTGTCGAGGTTCGTGGCCAGGTCCAGGGATCCATGGGCGGACGCATTGGTAGCCCAGTGGGGTCAGTATCGATTAATCTATGCCTTTCCCCCACTGAAGTTGCTGCCTCAACTCCTACGCAGATATGATTCTAATCGCCCCGGATTGGCCCTGGCGTCCTTGGTACGCCGATTTCGTGCGCCCAGTGGCGGATGCGCCTTGGTGGCTGCCAATGCGGGAGGACCTTCTGTCCCAAGGTCCTATACTCCATCCTGCTTTACAGTCGCTGGCTTTAACGGCATGGCTATTGAAAGCCAGGTTCTAAGGGACGGAGGTCTTTCCGACTCTGTCATTCCAACTATGCTGCGGGCTCGGAAGTCCTCTTCGAGGAAGATTTACCATCGCACTTGGAAGGCCTACATCTCTGTGCGAAGAGATGGGTTGGCGTCCACGGACGTGTTTGGTATCCAGAATCCTGCTGTTTTTACAGCGTGACGTGGATCAGAAGCTTGCCTTAAGCACCATTAAGGGTCAGATTTCAGCCTTGGCTGTGTTCTTTCAGAGGCCTTTGGTGGGTACCTTTGTGCAGGGGGGTTCGTCATATACTTCCCCCTCTTAGACCACCTCTTCCCCCATGGGATTTGAATCTGGTGCTCTCGGTTCTTCAGAAACCTCCCTTCGAGGACATCGGAGAGATTCCTCTCGACGCTTTCTCAGAAGGTGGCTTTCTTGGTGGCCATTACGTCTGCCAGAAGGGTATCTGAGCTGGCAGCCTTGTCCTGCAAGTCGCCATACTTGATCCTCCATAAGGATAAGGCAGTGTTACGCCCGCTACATTCCTTTCTTCCGAAGGTGGTTTCATCTTAACGAGGACATTGTGCTTCCGTCCTTGTGTCCTCGGCCAGTGCATGCTACGGAGGTCGCACTTCATTCCTTAGACGTGATACGTGCTCTGTGGTGTACCTGTCAGCTACGGCTATGTTTCGGAGGTCTGACTCACTTTTTGTGTCGGTATCTGGTCCACAAAGGGGCATGGCGGTCTCGTCGGCTACCATTTCTAGGTGGATCAGACAGACTGTCATACAGGCTTATGCTCTTAGGGGGCGGCCTCCCCCCTTTCCGATCACGGCACATTTGACCAGGGCAATTGGTGCTTTCTGGGCTTTCCGACATCAAGCGTCTGTCTCACAGGTGTGTAAAGCGGTGACTTGGAAAATTTGAATATTGTGAATATGTTCAATATTGTAGACTCGTGTTTCCTAAGTTAAAGTTTCCTAAGACTTTAACTGTCTGGTTCAGTAGGTTACACAATCATGGGGAAGACTGCTGACCTGTCAGTTGTCCAGAAGACAGTCATTGACACCCTCCACAAGGAGGTTAAGTCACAAAAGGTGAAGAAAAAGAAGCTGGCTGTTCAGCGTGCTGTATCCACACACATTAATGGCAAGTTGAGTTGAAGGAAAAAGTGTGGTAGAAAAAGGTATACAAGCAGCAGGGTTAATCGCAGCCTTAAGTGGATTGTGAAGCAAAGGCCATTTAAAATTTTGGGTGAGATTCACAAGGAGTGGATTACAGCTGGTGTCAGTGCTTCAAGGGCCACCACACAGACTTATCCAGGACATGGGCTACAACTGTCGCTTGTCGCTTGTGTCAAGCCACTGCTGAACCAGAGACAACGTCGGAAGCATCTTACCTGGGCTAAGAAGAAAAAAAAACTGGACTGTCCACTTTGGATGAAAGTAAATTTTGCGATTCATTGGAAATCAAGGTCCCAGAGTCTGGAGGAAGAATGGAGAGGCACAGAATCCAAGTTGCATGAGGTCCAGTGTGAAGTTTCCATAGTCAGTGATTTGGGGAGCCATGTCTCTGCTGGTTAGTTCACTGTGTTTTATGAAGTCCAAAGTCAGCGCAGCCCTATACCAAGAAATTCCGGAGCACTTCATGTTTGCTTCTGCTGACCAGCTTTATAGAGATGCTGATTTCATTTTCCATCAGGACTTGGCACCTGCCCACACTGCCTAAAGTACCAGTACCTGGTTTAATCATGGTATCGCTGTGCTTGATTGTCCAGCAAACTCGCCTGGTCTAAAACCCATGGGGAATCTGTGAGGTATTGTCAAGAGGAAGATGAGAGACCCCAGACCCAAAATGCAGACAAGCTGAAGGCCTCTATCAAAGCAGCTTAAGCGGTCCCTCTGGGTATAACCCCCTCTTTCTGCATCTCGCAGATCAGTGTTTTCCTGCCTAGCTAGGGAGAAGACTTGGCTCCCTTCGGGCCCATAGGCCTGGAGATCTATTCCAAAAAAAATGTTTTATGTTTTTTTTGTTCCTGTGATCTACGATCAACCGTCGTTGGATCCCAGATCCTTGTAGTCTCCCCACTTTTGGCCATCAAACGTGTGCCAATCGTAGCTATGCGCTGGGTCGTCCACAACATGCCCATCGCTCTATGGGTGGCTGATGAGCTACACGCTCCAGGGCACGCATATGACCGGTCTACAGGGCCGAGTCGCATCGGCTGGGCCGACAGTCGCCTCCGTAACCATGCGGAAGATGGTCTGTCTGGGATGCTTTCGGCCGAATCCACGCAGGAAGGTTAAGTAGTAATCCCCTGCTTCGGCAGGAGGACATAGCTGGACATTCCCGGGGAGGTCGAATAGGGGGTTCCATCCTTTCTTTCCTCCATCCCTTCCTTCCCTCCTTCCTGGGCTTTCTGAGCTAGGCTGGCTGCTGGGGCAGGGGCAGGGGGTTCACCTGGGGGGGCTCCACCTGTGAGGGAACTGCGCTGTACGTCCGCTTAAAAATGCTATGAGCTGCCATGAAAAGTTTGCTTGCCTGTGTGTTCCCCTCCATGCTGCCGGTGGCCATTTTTCCTGTGGTTCACGCTGTGCTCTGGTCCACGCTGTGTTTTTGCCCCTACCTGCTGCTCAGCGGCCATGTTCTTGTGGCCCGCGGCGTTGTTTGGCCTCTATCTGCCGCTCAGCTGCCATTTTCTCGCGGTTCACGCCATATCACATCATTTAAACGGCACAGGCTTGCAGACACACGCTGCGGAGTGGTCAGACTGACACAAACAGCTGACAAGGAAGCGGCTCAAACAGATGCAGCCTTACTATACTGTTCAAGGGTGGTGAGTCCTCAGGGGGAAACCCCTCATCTCTCTTGCAGCTAGGAAGGTTGGTTGTTGTACCTTGCCTTGGAGCCCCTGTGGGTGTCAGGCGCGTGGGTCAGCATGACGTCAGAAGCAGACGCCTTTTCCCCTGAAACACCTGAGTTGGCAATTGATGCCCCTGCACCGCAAAGTAATGAACCATTCAAATCCTGAATCTCAAACCCTAATCTAAACAGGAGAAAGGGAAAACTAGAACACAAGTACAGAGGGCAGCTATACATTTATCTAACAGGACCACCCAGACACCCACCCATCCAGGGGAGAAAAGATAAAATCGTAGCACAGAACAGTGACTGAAGGGGGAGAGGGGGGGGAGGAAAGGAGGGGGAAGAAGGGAAGAACCAGGACCAGGGCTCTTGTGTGTCCTTATCTAGACAAACTTTTATACAAGGAGTGGGACAAACCACAGAAGGTTTTTTTCAGTCCCTAAAAATTTACACCGTTGCCCTCTTGGGAGAGTTTCCTAAAAAAATGGACCTCTTCCTCGGTAGTGGACCCTCCTGTGTCCAGATTAGAAGAGGTAACCACGATTCCGGTAGAAGGGGCTCCTGCTTTCATGGACCCTGCGGACAAGAAGGCTGAAGCGGTCACCCACAACCTATACAGGGTGGTGGGCTCAGCTGTGCGCCCAACGATGGTTGGGGCCCTGGTGTCTCAGACACTCACGGAATGGCAAGTAAACGATCCCAGACCAACAAAGTGCCTGCTGAGGGACAGACGCGTCCCTGGTTTCGCAAGCCCAACAAGGAGAATGATCTCTGCACTCGGATGTGTTTCAGCTCCTTTGCCAAAGATGGAGCACACCAGACGTAGATCTCTTGCCGTTTCAACTTAATCGGAAGGTATTGAGGTTTGTGGCCAGGTCAAGAGACCCATGGGCAGACGCAACAGATGCGTTGGTGGCACCGTCAAGTCGGTACCGGCTAATCTATGCTTAACCTCCCCTGAGGCTCCTTCCTCATATGCTTCGCAGAGTGGAGGCAGAGGGGGTTCCAATGATTCTAATTGCTCCCGATTGGCCTCGGCGTTCTTGGAACGCCGACCTATTGCGTCTAGTTGCAGACGTCTCTTGGCATCTACCGCTGAGTGAGGACCTGCTGATGCAAGGTCCCATACTTCATCCTGCTTTACAGTCGCTGACTTGGCTATTAAAAGCCAGGTGCTAAAAGACTGGGCCAGTCGGATTCAGTGATTTCTACCATGAGGGGGGCTCGGAAGCTATCCTCTAGGAAGATTTACCATCGCATTTGGAAAGCCTTACATATCCATTTGTGAGGAAATTAGGTGGAATCCACGTACTCATTTGGTTTCCAGAGTCCTGCTGTTCATACAGCAGGGGGTATACCAAAAGCTTGCCTTAAGTACGATTTTAAGGGGCAGATTTCTGCCCTGACTGTCTTTTTTCAAAGACCCCTGGCAGCTCACTCTCTAGCGAGTACGTTTCTGCAGGAGGTTCTGCATGTGGCTCCTCCTGTCTGTCCTCCACTACCTCCGTGGGACCTGAACCTGGTCCTATTGGTGCTTCAGAAGCCACTGTTTGAGAACATTAGGGAAATCCCCTTGTTGACTCTTTTTGGTGGCTGTTATATCAGTTAGACAGGTTTCTGAGCTGGGAGCTTGTCATGCAAGGCTCCTTATCTAATCTTCCACAAGGATAAGGTGGTACTGTCTGCAGCCTTCTTTTCTTCAAGCGTTTGTTTCTCAGGTGTGTAAGGCGGGGACTTGGTCGTCCGTTAACACTTTCACTAAGTTCTACAAAGTTGATGTGAGTGCATCTTCGGATGCTTCTTTCGGCCGCAAAGTTTTGCAGGCGGCTGTTTAGAGTTGCAACTCCTCAGTTGAGGAGCTCTGTTTTGTTTTGGGGTGAAGTTTATTTTTATGCTGTTTCCACCCTTTGTTTTTGACACTGCTTTGGGACGTCCCACTTTGTCAAGATTAAGGCCGTGTCCGTCCATGAACAAAAGAGAAAATAGGATTTTTGTACTCGCCATAAAATCTTTTTGTCTGAGTTTATGGACGGACACAGCACCCACCCTTCCTTTTTATGTTTGTACTACTTTTTGACAAACTGAAGTGCGAGATGCAGAGAGGGGTTATACCCAGAGGAGCCGCCCCCTGGGCGGTACTGTATGGTGTGTGTGATGTGTTTAACACTTTCTATAAGTTTCTGCCTAGTCCGTCTATGAACTCGGAGAAAAAGATTTTACGGTGAGTACAAAAATCCTATTTTTAATTTGGTCTTGTGTAATATTCAAATTTTCTGAGATACTGGATTTTGGGGTTTCAATAACTGTAAGCCATAATCCTCAAAATTAAAAGAAATGCTTGAGATATATCACATTGTGTGTAATGAATCTATATAATATGATTTTCACTTTTTGAATTACCGAAATTTACTTTTGTGATATTCAAATTGAGATGCACCTATAGTGTAGACATGTGCACACTGAAATATTTTGTTTCGGAATTTCGTTTTCGTCCGGAAAATAAATGTATTTAGTTACTCCCAAAATTTGTTTTATTATGTTTTTTTTTAAATGAAAATCCAAATTAAGGTGGAATCTGTCAATTGAAGGCTTATGGTGTCTGTCGAATGTTCTAATGCCCCGTACACAGGGTCGGAATTTCCGACAAGTAAAGTCCGATGTGCGCTTTTGGTCGGAAATTCCGACCTGTGTGTAGGTTCCACCGGATTCTTCCTGTCGGGCTTTCCGCCAACAAAAATTTTGAAAGCTGGTTCTCAAATTTTCAGATGAAAAAAAATCCGTCTGTAGCAATTCTGACACGCAAAATTCCAACGCATGCACGGAAACAATTCAACACATGCTCGGAAGCATTGAAATTCATTTTCTTGGCTCGTCCGAGAACTTTTGTGTGACCGTATGTATGCAAGCCAAGCTTGAGCGGAATTCCATCGGAAAAACCATCCAAGGTACGACGCTGCAATCGTATATTTCCGGTCGAATATTCTGCCCACAAGCTATAGTAGAATTCTAATGTATGACTAGTAAAAATTATATTTATTAATTATTATTACTAGTCAACCAACATTAGAATTCTTCTATAGCCTATGGGCAGAGCATTTGACCCAAAATGTCCGCTCGTGGCGACTGCTTCCTCATGTCGAATCTTTTCTCTGTCGAATAATCTTGGACTAATAGTTAGGTTAGGCACATTCAACCGCAGGTTCGATAAACAGATTGCTATTGTCACCGTCATGTCGAATCTCCTGTCTATATCGAACTGTTGGCGCAACAAAACGAAAATAAAGCATTTTTTTAGGTCGGATATTTCGGATTCTGCACGTTCGTTATCGTTTGTCAAAACAAACGCAACAATCCCCGAAATTCAGACGAAAATGTCTATGGGAACTGAATGGGTTTTTATTTAGGTTTATCTTGTCGAATTATTAAAAAAATTCTCATGTTACGGTTTCCCAATTTTAGAAATGCCAGTGAAAGCCAAGAGATATCAGTATTTGCTGCTTTTGTCAGTGAATCCTATTATGTAGATTAATTTACTCAGTAGAGGGGGAAGTGTGGTAAAGGGTTTATAATTCATTTTTTTCAAGTAAAACATCCTTTTTAGAAACCACTGCTTTTATTGCTATCTTAGTGTATATTTAGGATGTAGAAGTTCCTTTTTTATTTGTATTTGAGATGATGCTAATAATTGCACATTGATGAACAAATCTGTTTGTAAATGATTTATTGCAGGATGAACAGATTGCCAAGAGAAGAGCTGAACTTTTGGCTGAACAAATGATAAATGCAGAAAAAGAGGTGAGAGAAGTTTCCATTTGTGAAACTGGTCTATTCCACTTAACAGGTTGCTTTATCTTACAAATAACAAAGATTCCATTTCATTGTATCTCTATATAATACAAACATATTACCTAACACTTTACAAAGAACATTTTTAACATTCATATTAGTTTCACAATTGGACAAATTATGCTAGAGTGATACTGTCAGGTTCCGGGTCTGAGCCTGCAACCTCTGCTGTGTCTGGCAGTGTCTCTTCTTGCTGAGCCACCTGGGATGCTGGACAATTTCTTGAACAATCTTGTCTTGAACCTTGTTTCTCTTGAACCCTCTGCTCGTCCTGTTTTAGCCATACCTTTGCACTTTCACACTGGTTAGTGCTTAAGCCGCGTACACACGACCATTTTTCATGTCATGGAAAAAATCAACGTTTTTTCCGACGCAATTCTTGTCAAACCTGCCTTTCATACACACAATCGTGAAAAAAAAAAATGCTTGAGCAAAGCGCGGTGGCGTACAACACGTGCGACGGCACTATAAAGGGGAAGTTCCGTTCGATTAGCGACACTCTTTGGGCTGATTATTCAAATTTCCCTTCTCATAACCTGCTTCTGAGCATGCAAGTTTTTTCCCCAGTCGTTAAAGCCTACACACGACAGTTTTTCACGACGTGAAAAACGACAAGAAAAAATAGAGCATGTTCTAAAAAAAAATATTTTTTTTAAATAACCGTTTTCTATTTATAAAAAGCCGTTCACAGGTTATAGTAAAACAGACATTAAAAAAGGTCAAAGCAGACATCTATCAAGGAGTATGAACACTGTTCCTACTTACAGTAGGCATAGAGGGGGTTGAACTCTTGGCCAATAGGGCCTAGCTACAGGAACTAGCTCCTCCTAATGATATGTCAAAACATGGCATAACGTACTGTATTCTACATTTTAGCGTCGCAAGCGACAACACAACAATGGCCTGGAAGGAGGAAGGGGAAAAGAGAAGTTAAAGAAGGAAAAGAGAGAGAGAGGAGAAATACAAAACAGGAAAAGGGTTTAGGTTACCGCATCTGCTCCTGCATCTGCCCTCGGCGTGTCCTCCCGCCGATGCTACTCCCTCCAAACCTCGTTGTGGCCTTCCAGGCCATCACGTATCCTGGCTGTCATCTTCTCCATCAGCTCCACATCCTTGACCCTGGCATTACAGGTCTTCCTGAGATGGGGGTGTGGATTTCTTCCAATTAAGGGCTATCTGGCACCTAGCTGCCGTTAAAATGTGCCTAAGTAATTTTTTGTATGGATTGGCAATTTGGGGTTGAGAGATGCCCAACAAGAACAATTTTGGGGTATGGGGAATTGGTGTCTCAAAGAGATGGATAAGTAGTTGTTGCGTAGATTGCCAGAACGAAGCAATGAGGGGGCTGGCCCAATAAATGTGGAAGAGAGAGCCTCTGTCTTGATGGCAACGCCAACAGCGATCAGAGGTGGAGGGGTAGATTTTGTGGAGTGTCAGGGGTCTGGTACCAGAAAAAAGGGATCTTATACGTGTTTTCTTTATACAGAGTACACAGGGAGGACTTAGCAGCCTGCCTCCAGACTGCCCGCCAGGCCTCCGTCGGCAGCGGCTCTCCTAGCTCTCTCCCACCGTAACGTACGCATGATTCCCTCGCCCTGGCCAATCATATGCATTCGGGATCTGATATATTACTGTAATCAATCCCTGTCTGCGGCGCCCCTCCAGGACAATACATTAAAATGGGGATGGTTGTGAGAATTGGAGCCTTGGGGCTATGGTTTGGGCATAGTGTCTTATCTGTAAGTAGCTGTAGAACACCTGTCTGGGCAGATCGTGTTTCGTTTGGAGCTCCGAGAATGTTAGCAGCTTACGGGACCCAGGGTCAACTAAGTGTCTGAAGTGGAATAAATCCCGAGAAGCCCAGGGCCAGGACATCTGGTGAGTCAGGCTGTCTGGTATTTTAGGGTTACAGACAAAAGCGTTCATCAAGGAACACGCGGACTTGAGCACTGCCTCGCGAGACACTTTGTGCCAGAGCCCTCGAAGCAAGGACATCGAGCCCAGCAAGTGGTCTGGGTCTACCTCCACATTTGCATCCCACAAGAGACTATTTGGATGGACCGGAGCTAACCATATTTTTTCTATTTCCGTCCACTTGTTGTAGGATCTCTGGGGGAACCAGGAGACTATCGCGCGCAGCTGGGCGGCTTAATAGTATCTAACGAAGTTGGGTTGGGTCAGGGTGAGGATAATGTTGTCTGCAAATAGAGATGTTTTGAATTCCGTGCCCCTTACCGAAATACCCATAATGTCCGGGTTACCCGTATGGTTGCCGCCAGGGATTCTACGCATAGGACAAAGAGTAGGGGTGAGAGTGGGCATCCCTGGCACGTGCCATTAGTTATCTGAAAGCAGGGTGACATTGCAAAAGGGGTTTGTTCTAAATTTTTAATGTCCATTTTTCCTGTTGAGAAAAATGCTCTGGAGCCTACACACGGTCATTTTTAACGACCAATTTAAAAAAATGAATTTTTCTCGTTATGAAAAACCGTTGTATGTATGCGGCATTAGACTCTGAACCTTGGGTGAGCTCATGTCATTTACCAGGGCGGTCTCTTTCTGTTATTATCCAGCTGGTCAGTTGGAGACTCTCTACTGCTAGAGCTACTGGTCTCCAAGCCTGACCCCTGACACATACATTCAATAACCATGTGAGATAAGAGCCATTTAACGTGACCCTGTTATGTAAGAAAATTATAATGGAAGAACACACCCATAAAGAGAGGAAGGAATACTTAACTCACCACTGAACTCCACTTTCTTTTTTAAGCAATGGTCCACAGAAGCTGACTGGAACTTGAAGCATCTCAGAGTAGCGGTCTTCTGGGTCCCCTACAGCTCTCACTGGTTCCTCCTGCTGATCTCAGAATTCACCTCATTACAGGAGGCATTAGTGATGTGTGAAGGTCAACAGGAAGAGTGCAATAGGTTAACGTGCATTACAATAACGTAATGAGTCATTAGTGATTTTATTGTGTTAGCAATTAACAATTCAGAACACTAAACATGCTCTTTCCAGTGGCCTACTGTGTAGATGACAATTTGTCATTGTATTTTTAAGCATATATAGATAGATAATTCAAGGAACTAGAATATTACAACGTTTTATTACAGATTTTAGCTATGAATTTTTGCTTGATAAGAATTTTTTTATTTATCAGAATAAAAAGGATCCTGAGGCCAGTGATGAGGAAGATGAGGAAGAGGAGGAAGAGATGGACCCTATTGAGCAGATTCTTTCTGAAGAATTTCCAGAAGAAGAGGAGGAGGAGCAGGAGGAAGAAGAACAAGAGGAGGATGCCATAGAGAGAATGAAATCTGAGATTGGAGAAAAATGTGAAGCTGATGGCGAGTCACTTCAAGCAGTAAAGGTAAGGGAAATATTCCTGTGCTTTTTTTTAGTTTTTAGGTTTTAAATAAATAAGGTGGACTTTCTTTACTGTATTTTTAAACTCCTGCTTATTAGCTTTACCTCCACTTCTTAGTTCTTTAGATTTTTACTTGACACAGCATCTCTGTGACCATAACATAATAAAAATAATTATTTATACCAGCCAAATTCTTAATTTCCAAATGCACGTGTAACTTGCTTTCTCCATTTCTTTACAATATATTAAAGTGGAACTGAGCCACCTCAGGTCCCCAGGAACACACGCCATAATCTGCAAGTATGCACAATACACTTTTACATTATGGCAAATTTACCTCTTTGTTTTCCCTCTTTCAGTGTAACTGCCATGGTCTTCGCTGCTTCTTCCAGGCCAGCATCTACTTACTTTGACCATTGGGAGACTTGAGATTAGTCAGCTATTGGTGCCAAGATGCATCAGTCCTGCCCCACTTCTTGGATAGAGTACCTACACATTTGCCTTTTACCCACCATATTGGACACATTAGAGGCCCGCTAAGGACATCCCTGGCCAGAGGCTAGATTTAATATTAAATTCAGAATAAAGGAAAGTCCACACATGAATGAATTTGCAACACTTTACTGCAACTTCACACCTTCACATTACTTCCTGTGACATTTCACACGTGACATATTGCCCAAATCTCTTCGGCATGGAATGCCATGTGCAAACATTCTGTAGGAATCATTTCAGTGCAGAGAAAAAGTACACATCTTTTAGTTAAATCCATCTTCCCTCTCTATTCCTCTTCTTGGGAGCACCAAAGGATTGGGACCACCTCCCCATGTATACTATTTCTCTAAGCGTTAGACTTTCCACAACCAAGCCGCAGGACCCACACCTGAGGGTCAGGGGACAAGGTCCTTCCATTAGTATACTGCTACTCTCTTCCAAATGTAACATCTATAGCTTTGCCCAGCTGGGCACACTGCCCGATTGACGTCTATTCCCAGGTTTCAGTGTCCGTCACATTTAAGAAGACTGTCCAGGCCGCTCAGACCATATGCACCATGCTACAAGACCTGCAGAAAAAGGTCAGGGGTAGATCTGTGCCACTTAACCTGGGAATTCAGCCCTACACAGGGCTCTTTAGATGAGCTCAGTACAGGATTACATCTGTGCACCTTTGCGGTGTCCTGTTCCAATACCCTATCTCACCATGGTTCCACCCACACTGGTATTTATATGGGCGCGATCTCCACCCACTACATCACTAGAGGAGGGCTTTCTCTAAAAGTGGCGCGATCACCTTTTGAAAACTTTCCCCCTTACCATACCAACAGAGCCATCTAGTGGCAGGCAAGCCAACTGCACTTAACAGGGTGGCCATTGATAATTTTTCTCCCTCTCATGCTCACTGAAATTTACATTGTCCTGCCACTAGAGTGTACTCTGAACTGTGCATGCTCCACAAGCAAACCTGAAGACTGACCCAAATACTGTGCACAATTTTAATCCAGCCAGGTTAGGCCTCTCACTACATATTGTTAAATTTAAAGGATAAATTACAATCAGATTATAATGTGTTTAAATTGTTTTATCCCTGAAGTCAGATGTCATGTTTGAATAACAAAGAAAAACTGATGCTAATAAAAATAAGGTTTTCTGGCTGATAAAAATAATATATCACAAAATCTGCTCTTAGACTTTTACATTTAAGCTTTAAAGTTTACTGTAAGTAAAGAGATCAGTTCTAGACCAGGGATTGAAATGTGGGAGACGGTGCTGGGGAGAAGAGTTGCAGTTAGATTAAAAAATGTTTAGTTACACAATACACATGCCTGGGGAATAAAAGAATTGGGCTTTAAAGGCAATACACTAGTTGTTGCACACTAATAATTGTAAAATAATTGAATATGTATCATTTGTAATATAATATTCGTACCATATTTATTATTTTTATTTTCAAATGACAGGATGAACTTCAAAGCCTAATGGTACCATGTGTTACAGTCAATACAAGCCGTAAATTGCACATTGTGCATTTCCAGCTTTATGAAAAACTAAAGAACCCAGTGGAAAATCGAGAAAGTCTCTTTGAAAAATGTTTTCCCATTAGCCTGTCCCTTGCAAGCAAGATGCTTCATATGTCATATAAGCATCCCAGTATCTTTAGACGATGGGACCCTGTCAAGGTATTGTCAAATACAAAGAGTATGGTACATACATTTTAGTTTGCTGTTGTGGATGTGTTAAGGAAAGTGTCACTTGCTAATATTCCTCCCTAGAAGGTGATATGGTAAGGTAAATCTTTTTTTCTCTGCCACCATTTGCTGCCTTCATTCATATCTGTATATCTGTAAATCAAAAATGTCAGAACCCCAAATGTGTGTACCCAGGCCATTGCATCATCATGGCAACTGGGCATCTGGTATTTGTGGAAGAATCAAAGGTCGACAACTTTCCCACTACAGATTTTTATTTATTTTTTTACACCATTAAGATGGGACACAGTTACAAAAAAATAGCTGGTTAATTTGCACACCACAATTTTAAACCTACATTAGGAAATTACACTGAAATCCAATTGGCTGCTAGGAACCATAGCTATGTTGTCTTTTAGCACCCCTTTTAACTTTTTTTCAAAAAATGAGGTCCATTGCCAAACCATAGATTAGAGAAGAGAGATAAAGTAAATGTCTTATCATGCTAATAAAGCGATTCCTGTTTAGCACTGGTAAGAGTGTCCATAGACTTTAGATGATAGTTTCTCAATTCAGACCATCTAATGTCTATGGAGCAGTCTCAGACAGTCTCATGCAATGGTTTTGGAAGGAGATGGCAATTAAGTGGGTTAAAGTAGGCAATTTCACAATTTTTGTTTTTCCCCAAGATAAGTTGGTGTTGGCACTCACTGCCACCTGAGAAGCCTTGTCTCCCCACCATCCTTGGTAGCCTAAACCGGAACCCTCATAACGTTCAAGTGCTCCTGTTTAGGGCATTATTTAGGGAGTTGTGCTTGTGTCTGTCCGTCCTATGGGTAGCTTTAGATAGAGATGTTTGTGCAGCAGAATTAAATAGATAAAACACTCTAAAAGAGCAATATATAATTAGATCTTGGGTAGAATAAATAAAACTTGTTGGATTGTGTTAGTCGGTCTGAATTTATACAGCTACGTTTAACGATTACCCTAGTTTTCCTACTCCCCGTTCCATGATTTGTTGTCTCTAAACTAGATAGAAGTTAAAGCTTTAATTTTTTTTTTTTTTTTATTAGAATTATATTTTTGGGAAAAATAAATCCTTGCTTTTATAGTCTAAATTGTCTAACTAAACTTTTTTCTATTGAAGCTTGGCCAAGGAGAAGTAATACAGCCTTTGCAAAATCAAGAAAATCCTAGTTTCCCTTTGATTTACCGGCAATTCATTTACTTTTTTTCAACAAAAGAAAACCGAAACACATTTATGAAGAACCCTATTAAATGTATCCATCAGCCAAAGCCTAAACCCTCAGTGCCTATTAAAATTGCAATCATTGGTCCTCCCAAATCTGGAAAAACCACAGGTAAGGCCTTTGCATGTATAGCGATTCACTAAAAAAAATATATAGTGGATTTGGCTACTGAAAACACCACTGTTCTATATGGCCTCATGCACATGGACATCTAGAGGCTTCAGAGCCCTCTTGCGTAAAATGCCTAGCACTTTCCCTACGACTGGGAAGCTACAGGTGCTGTGTACAGCCGCCCATTCAAGTAATTGGCTGTATGCAGCTGCACTCTTGTAAATTCCAATAGCTTCTACATCTGCCTCTACCTGTGCGTGAATGTAGTATATTTCCTGAGACATGAAGTAAGTACATTAAGGGAACTCCCTTTAAAGAGACATAGAAAGCAAAAAATATAGCACCTAGGGCATCAGTGGCGGTGCGTCCATAGAAGGCGCAGGAGCGCCGCCCCTCTCTCCTGCACTGCCACTGAAAAACAATACATAGATTCATGCATTGCATGAATCTATGTATTGTCGACGCTGCCGCTGATGCCCAACATTCAGATGGCCAGCCCCCTGGCGATTAAACCAGGGGACGCATGGGGTGCGTTCCTTGGTTAACACTGACACGCATCTCAGCCAATCGGGTTCACCGGATCTGGTTACCGGTAACCTGATTGGCTGAAGCGACATCAAGGGTGGGACTACATCGAAAGATCGTGGAGGAGGATCCAAGGATAGCTGACCGAGAAAGGTAAGTGGCGGGGGGAGAGAGAATCTGGCGGCATTGATGGCAGGGCACAGTGGCGACAATTGATGGCAGGGCACAGTGGCGACAATTGATGGCAGGGCACAGTGGCGACAATTGATGGCAGGGCACAGTGGCTGCGTTTGATGGCATGGTACAGTGGCTGCGTTTGATGGCACAGTGGTCGACAATTGATGGCAGGGCACAGTGGCGACAATTGATGGCAGGGCACAGTGGCGACAATTGATGGCAGGGCACAGTGGCGACAATTGATGGCACGGCACAGTGGCTGCGTTTGATGGGCACAGTGGCTGCAATTGATGGGCACAGTGGCTGCGTTTGATGGGCACAGTGGCGCCGTTTGATGGGCACAGTGGCGCCATTTGATGGGCACAGTGATGCTTCAATTGATGTTTTTTTTTTTTTTTGTTTTGTGCCCCCCCCCTAAAATGTTGAGCACCAGCCGCTACTGGCATTAACCCTTACTTACTGTTGTTAATGCTCCTTCACAGAGAGAGAAAACATGGGGGCAGGGATCACAGTGACTGATCACTGTGATAGTCAATCAGAGGCTATCACAGCCTCTGGTGATGGCAAAATCAGAATTTTCGGGTCCTGATAGTTAGCATGAGGCTCTCAGTGAGACAACCGCCTCTGCAGCACAAAGGGAGATACGCAAATATGCAGCCCCACAGAAAAAAGCCCAGTCCAGTGGGGCTGCATATTTACATATACTTGGCGCCAAGGGGTTAAGATGCGTTTTTCTGCCTCTAAAAGCCTCTGCCTCAAAACTCCTCTGACTGCCTATGTGTACATAGCCTAACATGCAGGGGCGTTTAGAGGCAGGAAAAAAAAAGCCAAATGCCCCTAGGAGACACAGAAAAACTATCCAGTGTGCATGTGGCCTATAAAAGTATAAAATGACTGATTAAACTGCAAATGTGTTTTTTTTATCTTTTCCAGTTTGGTAACATCTGTTCCTTCATATGTTTCAGTTGCCAACATGTTTGCTAGCATATATGGCCTACAGCGTCTGTCAATGGGAGATGCCATTCGGTCTGTTCTATATAGTCAGCCAGATACAGAGCTTGCATTAGACATAAAAAGTCTTCTTGTGAAGGGGTTAGCTGTGCCTGATGAGCTTGCAGTCAGATGTCTAGAAGTGACACTGATGGATCTTACATGTAACACTACAGGGTAAGTTTACTTTACACAAAAGGTTCTTGTTTTCCTGCTTGATGTGCCTGACTCAATATAAAAACCTTGATCTTTTAAAGATTTAGCCAAGCAAACAATATTCACATTGTACTAGAGCCTAATTGTACAGCCCTTGGACATTATGAAACCTGTTATAGCTGGAACGAGTCTGGTGGGGTGTCCATTGTGCTGGATTAAATAAAGTTTCCTAGTCCTTGTTTCCTGTGCCCGGATGGTAATGGTGAAATCGAGAAACAAATGATTAGTTATGGTCCTACGGCAGCATCTGTGAACACCTTGAACACAAAGTCTTGGAGAAAAAAATCAATGATTCAAAATAGATTTTCCTGAATAATTACTACATTTTTTTCCAATAATGCCAGCATTAACGTGTTTGCTCTTTTGCATTTATACGTGTTTTTGAAAGATCTTTTGTAAGAAAAGTTTTTGACAATCAGTACCTCCAGCTGTCATCTAATCTTCATGGCTAGCCTTAAATCTTCCCCATCAATGGACTCCATTGAATAAAGCATATCTCATATGGTATGTAGGTGTTACTACTAAATTTTGCCAAATATCTCATGAGATCATGAATGTCAGTTCACTATGCCTTTATGTGGGATTTACCTCAAAAAGCAATAACACTTGGGGCCAGATTCTCGTAGATCGGCGTATCTTTGTTCCGGCGTAGCGTATCCTATTTACGCTACGCCTCCGCAACTTAGACAGGCAAGTCCTGTATTCTCAAAGCACTTGCTCCGTAAGTTGCGGCTGCGTAGCATAAATAGGCCGGCGTAAGCCCGCCTAATTCAAATGTGGAACAGGGGGCGTGTTTTATGTAAATAACTTGTGACCGGACTTGATTGACGTTTTTCACGAACGGCGCATGCGCCGTCCGTGGATTATCCCAGTGTGCATTGCTCCAGAGTACGCCACAAGGACGTATTGGTTTTGACCTGAACGTAAATGATGTCCAGCCCCATTCACGGACGACTTACGCAAACAACGTAAAATTTTCAAAATTCAACGCGGGAACGACGTCCATACTTAACATTGGTACGCCGCATGTACGCCTCATATGGCAGGGGTAACTTTACGCCGGGAAAAGCCTAACATAAACGGCGTATATGTACTGCGTCGGCCGGGCGTACGTTCGTGAATTTGCGTATCTAGCTGATTTACATATTGTTAGGCGTAAATCAGCGTACACGCCCCTAGCGGCCAGCGTAAATATGCAGTTGAGATCCGACGGCGTAACAGACTTACGCCGGTCGGATCTAATAGAAATCTATGCGTAACTGATTCTAAGAATCAGGCGCATAGATACGACCGCCCAGACTCAGAGATATGACGGCGTATCTGGAGATACGCCGTCGTATCTCCTTTGAGAATCTGGGCCTTGGTAAATATCTCATAAGACGGCATTAAACGCATGAGTTAAAGTGGCTGTAAAACCTGAACTAGAAGTGCTCTAAGAAGTTTGATAAAGTCTGGTTTGCTTGGATAGACTCTTGGAGTAATGGGACGGCTTGACTAAAGCGGCTTTCCACTACTGTCAATGTTGTGTTCATTAATAGTTGAGTATTTCTGCCTGTTGACCATTCTGGTACCCCTGCATGCCCTCTCCGTCCCATTTCCTCTCCCCTCTTTCTCCCATCCTCCCGTACCCTCTATCTCCCTCTTGTATGGACCTGGAAAACATTCTTGCCTCTTCTACCCCCCCCCCCCCCCCCATTGACGCAAGCTGCACAATCTGAAGGCCAGGTTTAGAACCTCTACCTTCCATATTGGTTATGGCTGTGGCCATTACTACGGATGTATACATTATATACCTATGACTTCTTTGTTGCATGCACTGCTATGATCGTGCTCATGTACCTATTGCCTCAAAAGTTCTGTAAAAAAAATTCCCCCCAAAAAATTCCAATTTTTTTTCTCAGAGTTTTGAAAAACTGATCTATTTTTCCTCAGGGCTTTAAGGGGGGAAACAACTATGTGAATTGAGCCTATTGTATCTGAGGGTAAAAGAGTTGCTTTTTTTCTGTGTCTCCAAATGCATGTTTTGTGATATATTTTTTTTAAAGTGATTGTAAACGATCACCTTGTAAAACAATCCATTCAGTTTAAAATGGAAATGAAAGGCAAAATGTTTGTGTTTTAGATATAAAATACATTATAATATATATGTTTTTAAGTGATCACATTTACTCTGTTCTTGGCTGCATGAGAGCGGGGGGTGGGGGGGGGGGGGAGCAGCAGTACACTGAGCTTCCCAGTGAATGGCTGTACAGGGGATGTGTGCCAGGACAAGTCTTATCATTGGAGGAAAGCAGGCTGAGTTCCCAGCACAGCCGGAGAACTGACCACAGTGTGTTATCCTGCTCAGTGTGGTCAGTTTTTAATAGGAAAGTAAATGGGCTGGTGGAAACAGGAATTTCATATAAAGGAAGCAGTACAAAGAGAACAGGAGACTTTCTCATACAAGTACATGGTACAACAGGCACATGTCGGGAATAGGAAATGTTGAGGTAACAAACACTTTAAGTTTTGCCATTGGGCTCATAATCGCTCCCATCATGGCACATATTTGTGTGACTTTACACCTACAATTGTTTTTAACGATCCTCATTAGTACTGAATGTGAACAAGTACTAATGAAATTCTCAACTTGCTTTTAGGGTGGTCCTGGATGGATATCCAGCAACTGAACAACAAGCTATCCTTCTGCAAGCTTGCAGCATAATTCCCATAAAGATCTTTGAATTAGAAATACCAATGAAGGAGATTTTATACAGAGGACAACTGGACAAAAAGGAATCAAAACGGTACCAGCTTTATGTGTATTTATTCAGCTCTTTTTGATGGTGCTTGTGAATTCAGATTAAAATGCAGGCATTGCATCTATTATCCCTAAACAAAGTTTGGGGAAAATTATCCAGATCTTTGAAGTAAATGGTATAATAAATCATTATTGCTTGCCCCTGGTGGCTGAGTACCTGCAGATATCGGTGTGGTATCCTCTTCCGTCCACAAACATCCTTCATGGGTTTGGTAGTACAGTTGAACCTTGGATTACGAGCATAATCTGTTCCAGGAGTATGCTCGTAATACAAAGTACTCACATATCAAAGCGAGTTTTCCAATTGAAGTCAATGGAAACAAAAATAATTTTGTTTCCGCATTGACTTCAATGGGATGCAATACCGAATGTCGCCAGTGGTGGGGGGCACCAAAGAGCGCCGAAAATGTCCGAAAAGGCCCGAGGACACTTTGGCTCGTTTCCTGCGCCCCTGTACCTCTGGCCAATGTTCACCTTTTCTCAGCTCCTGCGTCCCGTACCTCAGGCCAAATGAGGTACTGCATGCCTAATTTCGGCTCTGCTTGGCTTCTGCGCTCCCGTACCTCAGGCCAAATGAGGTACTGCAGGCCTATTTAGCTTGAATTCTGCTCGTCTTGCGAGTCAACACTCGCAAACTGAGTCAGAATTTAAATAAAAGTTGATCGCAAATCAAAACTCTCTCAAACCAAGTTACTCTTAAACCGAGGTTCCACTGTCCTTGTAATAGTGCCGTTTGTGGACCTAGGTAATTCTACTCTAGGTATTAAAGTCATAAATACAGGAGCCTTTTACCTATTGCTTGTGTGGAGGGCTTCTAATGACTGCAGCTATGAGAAATGTTACATAGAATATCCTAGGATGCCACGTGTACACCCCTAACTATGCTATTAAATACCATTCCATTTATTTACTAACATTTAAAGTATATGTGAGCCTTCACCTTGTAAAACAACCCATTCAGTTGAAAATAGAAATAAAAAGCAAAACATTTGTGTATAGATATAAAAACATAAATATCATACCCCCCCCCCCCCCCCCTTTTTTTTTTTTTTTTTTTTTTTTATGTTATCGCATACCCTCTGTTCTCAGCTGCATAAGGAACTCGGAGCTGGAGGAGAAATGGCATAGTAAGCACAAGTCTATTCATTGCTACCATGCCTAGTGTGGTCAGTTTTTAATAGGCAGGAACACCTGGGATTTCAAATAAAGGAAGCGATACAAAGATAGCATGATACTTTTTCATACAAGTACATGGTATACACAGATCAAAAAAAGAACAAAATAGTCCAAAATGATAAACAGCGCTTGGTTATTGGTTAAAATGTCCAATTTCATAGAAGCATTCGTTTGGTGACGGATTTTGAAAGCATAAAGTGAAGAGTCTATATGTATCCTACACCTCTTCCCAGAGAAACCACCACATGTGGGGCACACTCCCCTTCGGGGTACTCGCTCACCAGAAGGTCAGCAATTATAGGCAATAAAGATGTCTTTTTCACTGGATCATCCGTTTCATAGGCTGGGGTCAATGGGGGTAGAGCGGAACATGGAGAGTACCGAGCTATGCTATACCTATGCTATGGTATAGCAGGCACATATCAGGAATATTAAATCTTGGGGTAACCTATATTTTTTAAGCATGAGATAAAAAGCTCCTGCTAATCTTTGTGACCGATACATTCTTAGGATAGCCAAGTAATTAGCACTTTACTGAGGTCAGCAATGTCAGACTTTTTTTCTTAAAATACAGGTTTACTTCAAAATTGTACATGTACAGTATATTCCAATTCTCATTTGTTATTATTCACTACTTCACCTTATATTGCTGGTTTGTTTTTCTTTGATAGGCCGTACCCTGCACACGACAGTGCACAGATATTCACTATGAAAAACTCAAATTATAAGCAGGAGATCCAACGTATTAAAGAATATTATATGTTGCAACATCAAAACTGGTGTGAAGTAGATGCCACACGGAGCAAATGGTGGGTGGCCAATAAAATCCACGAAGAAGTCCGGGCAAGCTTAAATCAACTGCAAACCTACATGGAAAGAATAAGGGAAGGTATGTACACAGTACACTGGGGTTAATTTACTAAAACTGGAGCGTGCATCATTTTGGTTTTAGCTGTGCATGGTAGCCAATTAGCTTTGACAAAAAAAAAAATGGAAGCTGATTGATTTCTATGCGGAGCTGCAATAGATTATGCACTCTCTAGTTTTAGTAAAACCCCATTCTGTCTTACTAATATCAGGTATACACATGCTCCTTGACAAAGCTTATCCGCAAATTAAATTTTCCTATCCCATTACAAGTTTAAGTGTGGGACAAAGTGCACTCTACACTGATACATCTGTGTGTGCGATTACCAGTAGCAAAACTGATCTTTTGGGCAATCGTATGATTCATTTAGGCACAAGTTTTCCTTTACATAGTATAACCTGAAATAGAAATGAAGAAGCTGGTTGGGTAGAGATAGGTAAAGACCGCTTCTCAGTAAGTCAGGCCATAGATTTATGTGATTTATCTTTTCTGCAAACATGGGTTGCAGGAAAGAAAATCACTGGATTCTCATGAACACAGTTATGCCACATACACACGATCGGTTCGTCTGATGAAAACGAACCGATGGATTTTTTCATCAGACATCCGATGAAGCTGACTTTCATCAGTCTTGCCTACACACCATCGGTTAAAAATCCGATCGTGTCCAACGCGGTGACGTAAAACACGACGACGTGCTGAGAAAAATGAAGTTCAATGCTTCCGAGCATGCGTCGACTTGATTCTGAGCATGCGTGGATTTTTGACCGATGGATTTCCCCACAGACGATCTTTTTTTTTTTTTTTTTTTATCGTTTTTTTAACCATACAAAAATGTTAAAACGGGTTCTTTTTTTTTTTCACCGATGGGGGAAAAAAACTGATGGGGCCCACACACGATCGGTTTGTCCGATGAAAACGGTCCATCGGTCCGTTTTCATCAGACGAACAGATCGTGTGTACAGGGCATTAGTGTTGGTGGGGCAACTCCTCCCGTGGAGCTATTGTGTTCTCCCAGTGGGGGATGTGAGGAGCTGTCCCTCCTGGAAGAACACAGTGATTATTGCTAAAGCGATGGATCGACTTGGGTACAATCAGCCCGCACATAGATGCATCGAACCTCGGCCGGTCTCTGCTGAACCAACTGCGATTTAAACAATCTATGGCTGGCTTTGCACCCTTGACATCCTATAGGCCTTTCCAATATGTAAAACCTAATTCAGATTGTTGTGGATTATGGTTATGAAGAGCTTTGTTAGGGCTGGTTCACACCGGATGCATTCAAAATGCAATGACAGTAAAAATTAATGTTTCTCAATATTTTTCACTAAAGCCTCGTACACACGCTCGGTTTACTCGGCAAGAAAACTGCTGGCAGAGCTTTCTTGCCGAGTATACCATGCGTGTGTACGAGGCCTTCAGGTTTCTTGTCAAGAAAACTGCCTAAAATCTCGACGCGAAAAATAGAGAACCTGCTCTCTATTTTCTCGTGATTCTCGTCAGGAAAACACTGCTGAGAATCACGATACCTGTCGCCGTGGAAACCCGCGCATGCTCGAAATGACTTTGAAAGCATGCACGTTAGTTTTCTAGGCATAGGTAGGGTGCAGCAAGAGGGCGGCGATGGCATCGAATGTGACGAGTGCATGCTCGTCGTACGCGATGTCACCGCGTTCTTGCTATTCAAAAGAAACGCAATTCTTTTGAATGGAGTGTCTGTACAATCGGGCGGCAAGAGATTCTTGCCAAGAATCTCGTCAGAAAAAAAAATATATTTTTTCCTGATGAGATTTTGGGCCCGTGTATACAGGGCTTAATAATTTACACCATGGGTCTTCAAACTACGGCCCTCCAGGTGTTCAGGAACTACAATTCCCATAATGCCTAGTCATGTCTGTGAATGTCAGTGTGTTACAATGCCTCATTGGAAGTGTAGTTCTACAACAGCTGGAGGGCTGTAAGTTTGAGGATCCCTGATTTACACCATTGCATTGTGGATACATGAATTTGAAAAGTACAGCAGGCTGTTTTTTTGTTGAAACGTAATTCATATGAACACATGTAAATGCAAAGAAACGGATATGAATACAGCTCATTAAAAAAAATTGCAGGTTTAAATAAAGTTAAAAAAAAAAAAAAAACATGGGGGAAAAAAATAAATACATTTCGGCTGCCCTTAGTTGGGTTGCAGTACAGATACGGTTAACGAGCCTACTTATGTAAGCATCACAGATTTTTACAGTTTTTGACTACCTGTGCTAGCAGTGTATAAGAAATGTTCAAAGGTAGCAATGTGCAAATGAGACCATAGACTAGGCATGTGTGTACATAAGCCGTTGTACGCCTTACTGGCAGTAGGTTGGTTATGGCTAGAGATTTCATATACAATAGAGTAAAGATCAGTAAATAACAGACTGATTTTCAACTTATTGTGCCTGACTAAAATCAGATCTGTTTTTTTGTGTCTTAAGCCAAAAAGTTTCTGCGCTTTTTTTTTTAAATGTATTCGCGTTTTAAAAAAGTGCAGAAACTTTTTTAAGAACCCTTGTATATGATTGTTTCTTTATCACTTGGGCTTTGTGAATTCAGTATAGCCAGACACATTATTGGAGTGTGTTTTGTTGCAACTTGTACAGGTAAAGCTGCTGCTATTGCTGATTTCTGCATCACCCCCCAAGAGCTGTTGTCGCGCCTGGGAGAGTTTTCACAATACTGTCCTGTAAGCCTGGCACAAAGGGGAGAGCTTGTCGATTGTTCGGTAACATCATCCCTGCAGTTTGCAGCTGAATTCCGTGGACACTACTACAAGATGGCTTCACGGCAGGAGCTGGCTGTAAGTTGAATCTATTTCATTGCTTTATGATTATTTTTCAGTAACTTACTGCAGGTTGTATTTTTGCATCCAACATATCAGTGTGTCTTTATAGTTTGCATATTGCAGGTGCACTTTGTTTTTTTCAATACACACTTTTGATCCATTGAAGTCTATGAAACCAAAAACCAAAAAAAAGTCCCTGGCCCTTTCCATAAAATGCACAGATGTGAACTACATCCATAGGAAACCATGTTAAACGGACTGTAGTGTGTTTTTGCAAAACTGAAAACGCGCTAAAAAAAATGTATAGGTGTGAACCAGGCCTTATAGTTGCTTTGTATGAAAGAAAAAATGGGCGGGACTTTAAATGAGGCACAGAAGATGTGTCTCCATCCCTATATTGGTCATATGGAGGAAAAGTTCGAGACTTTAAATGAAGCATATGATGGACCAGCAAGGACCAACAAGGCCCAGGCCTAGGGCAGCACTTTGCAGGGGGGCAGCACGGAAAGAGTCCCCGCCGGCTTGTGCTACACTGTTAGAGTAACACAAGCTGCTTCTAATTTTGACTGTCCTATCATCTTGGACCACAAACCTTCCACACTGTGCTATATGTTTTCTGCTGCACCATTGGCATGGTTATATCTTCTTGGTCCTCCCCATTATCAGAAATTTGTGCTTAATGTAAATCTATAGGCAACACTTTTTTTTTTCATTTTGGATAGATTAAGGGAGGGTTATAGCCCCTGTCAGTTATTTTTTGCCATCCCTGTCCCATTGCAGAGATTTCCCTTCACTTCCTGCCCCATAGCCAAACAGGAAGTGTGAGGAAATCTGTGCAAATTAAGGGAATCCAATGCCCCCCCCCCTTAGGCCCTAAGAACTAGTGTCCCTACTCAAAAATTTCAGGGTGGGTCTTAAACAGAAAGGGATGTGGCCTTGACTGGAAGGGTGGGTCATATTTAAATTGGTGGGTGAGCGAGTTTAGTCAGGCCTAGGGGAGCACGAAACCTAAATTCACTACTGAGCAAGACAAGTGGTATGATCAAACCAGGGGCCCGTGTGGTAGCCCGTCCCGGTAGCTGAGGTGTGCGGCCTGCAGGCAGCGCATAAAACATCCCAAAGGATAGAAACCTCCATAAATATTGGGTAGAGGTGCATGACTCCAGGGCCTTATATTAGTAGGTAGATAAATGTTAATAGTATTCACAGCGTGATGTGCTTTGTATGTTTTCAAAATCATGCAGGTCTCTAGCACTGCTGCTGTGCTTTTTTAAACTGATTTTAATGCGGAGTTCCACCAAAAATGGAACTGCTTTTCGGAACCTCCCCCCCCTCCGGTGTCACGTTTGGCACCTTTTAGGGGAGGAGGGGGAGCAGATACCTGTTTAATACAGGTATTTGCTCCCACTTCCGGGAATAGCCGCATTATCTGCGGGTATCTATGTCACGTCCTGCGCCTCCTCCCTGTCCCCCCCGCTGTCTTCTGGGAGACACAGAGACCATTCGGCTTGTGCAGCGCGACTCATTCATGCGCAGTAGGGAACCAGGAAGTGAAAGCCGCAAGGCTTCCCTTACCGAAGATGGGCGGCGGCAGCATCCGAGGGCCAAGGGAGAGATCGGCTTTGGTTGCCGACATCGCGGGCGCCCTGGACAGGTAAGTGTCCTTATTTTAAAAGTCAGTAGCTGCAGTATTTGTAGCTGCTGACTTTAAAAAAAATAATTGGCTGATCTCCGCTTTAAGGCCTGGTTCACACCTATGCATTTTTTTTAACTGCGTATTCGGTTTTGCAGAAGCACACTACAGTCCATTTTTTTTTTTTTCACAAGAAAACACTACAGTCCATTTAACATGGTTTCCTATGGGTCATGTTCATATCTGTGAATTGTATGGAAAGGCCCAGGGACTTTTCTCTGGTTTTTGGTTCCATAGACTTCAGTGGATCAAAAAGGAAGGATTAGAGACAGAATATTGCGGTGGTTTCCAAACTGCGGCCCGAGATGTGGCCCTTTGCTTGCCTTTATCTGGCCCTTGGGGCACTATTTATTCCACCGATACAAGACACTATTCTGCCCTCTGACACCACAAATGGGGCGTAATTTCTGTCACTGATATTAAAAATGAGGCACGATTTCTCCCAATGACACAAAAAATGGGCACTATTGTTCCCCCTTATACCAAAGATGGGGCACTTTTTGATCTCACTGATTCCAAAAAATGTTCTATTGCTTGTGGCCACAGTCCGGTCCCACTAAAGTCTGAAGGACAGTAACTGGCCCTTTATTTAGAAATTTTGGAGACCCTCTGTGGTAGAGTATCTCCCTAGGCTACTTTTATTGTACCTCCAACTACGAATATAGATCTCTTAGGCCACACAGTTCTGCAACCTCCGTGGAGTAGACTTTAGTGCCGCTTTAAGATGCAGTTATGAATGACCATGTAGTCCTGGTGAATTTTCCTGCTAGTCTTATTAGGTGATATATGGCAGACCAGGAAAACTGGCCCTCTGTGTATACACGACCAAGAAGCTATGGGGCTTCTGATATGCTTGCACATATTGAGATCTCCCACATTATGGATCACATCACAAACGGATACCACAAAATATATCTGAGTATTTTAACAAAAACAAATGTTGTAGACCCAGTATAGTTAGTATGAGCCTGAATTTTTTTCACTTACAGGCAGCCATACAGTTACATGACAGTTAACATTTTTATTTCTCAGATCAACGATAAAGTGGAAAGTTTTATATTGTAGGTATACATGGAGGGTGGTAAATTGAGTCACTTGCTGGCTTGTCTCTTGGAATACTCCAGTCCCATAGTTCCTGGCTTTATTCCTACCCACCTTGGAATTTTTTTATTTATTTGTTCCCCAGGTTCTTTGTGGTGTTCCCATTTCTTCTGTACAATCATCTTCTGTAGCATCATAAAAGCCAAACATCAATGAAAACTCTATACAATACTTTCACCCTATCCCAGGCATATTTTTGACACCATGATAACTTAAAAGCGTAACTAAACCCAATTAAAAAAACTGCAAGCAGGCAGCTTCTTATTACAGAAGAGACGTGCTATGTCTCTTCTGTAATATTGAACACCTGCCCACTCAGTCTTCTATTGAATGCACACTGCATGCATTCCCAGCACACTCAGGTTGTGCCTGAATGATAGACTATAGTACACACGTACACATACACGGATGATGTCATTCTCCGACCAACACATTGCCCAGAATTAGCCGGGGAAAAGATGACCGTGGCTAATGAGGGATTTCTGGGAGTTAATTCTGCTTTAATAGTTGCAAAATTGCATTTACCATATTTTTCAGTAATTTTAGGATAAAAAAAATATAACGCCCTATCTTAACGGCCTGAAGTCTGGAAACTGTGACTATAAAAGGCAGGCAGTCACCAGTAATGCCTGGAGTTTCCCTGCAGATGACCTTTAAACATTACTGACTGACCATGCCATATGTTACGTTGTCTTTGTGTGCAGGTGGCTTCATGTCAGAGCCTCCAGTAAGAGCACAGACAAGCAAAATGACAAATCTCTTGAGATTGGCAGTCGAAGGCAGAAGTTCCTGAGAGCTTACACTATATATATATATATATATATATATATATATATATATATATATATATATATATATATATATATATATATATATATATATAGTTTGTGTGTGTATATATATAATAACATACACATCTATAATGCTGTTGACACAGGAGTGCCTAGGCACCCTAAAGCCGGCCATACATGGATTGAACTTCGGTGGTTCCGCGGGGACTAGCCAAAAATGGATCCATATATGTGTACTTGTTGAAAATTGTTCTCGTGGTCAGCACCTCCGACGATAGCTGGCGGTGCTGATAAAGGTATTCTGACAACTGGGAAATCTCCTTGCTCAGAATACAATAGCTCAATGGGAGGCTTCCCCCATTCTCATCCATAGAGTGTGTGGATGGGGGATTTGAGTGGTTTTCTTTCGTTCAACCAGTGAGTTGAAAAAAACAAAACTACTCTCTTGTATGGCTAAAACATATCAGGAAGTGTACCACTATTTTTCTGGAGGAAATTTAGACAAAAGGCACAATTAACATTCTGGATGTTCTCTATAACAAAGCATTTGCTAATTTTTTCAGTTTAGGTCCATTTTAACCCGGTGTCTTTGAAGTTATGCAGCGGTCTAATCACTGAATGACTTGGCAATGTATAATTTAATATTAAAAATAAAAGTGCTTCTGTGGTAACAAAATTACTAATAGCTTCTGTTTGTTAACAGGCATTTTTACAAGAGCCAGAATTATATGTTCCACCACTAGCACCACATCCACTCCCCCCTCCTGAGATGTTACCAAAGAAGCTAACAGTGGCTGATGTGAAGGCTAGATTCCCAAAAAATGCAGAGATGAAGGGCTACTGTTCAGTTACCTATGTTGATGGGAAGAAAAGGTTGGCACACAAATGCTGTATTGCATCTGTAATATAATGAATAATGTTTTCTGAAGTACTCAATGTATCAGTTTCTGGATTGATACTGTAGTTTGTAATTAATAGGAATTAACATTATCACAAAATTGTTATCCGTTTGAAAGTGTATAATACCCAATGCTTCTAACTTTCTATGGCCTAATGCACACAAGGCATCTATTTAAGACCCTCTAAAGGCCTGAACTGTGTAAAAGCTGTGTATTGCACAATCGTTTAGGCACTTTTAGCGTTTGAACGTTAATGCATTCTATTTTCCAGCATATAAAGAAATTCTGCTAATTGGAATGCATTAATTCTCAAACGCTGGATGTGTCTATTTTTTACATGTGGTGAGAAAGAAAAAGTGCAGCGCTAAATATTGAGTGAAGGGATTCAAACAATACGGTAAGTAGTACAATTCGATGAAACAATTCAAATAGAATTGGACCCAGGAGACACTCACCATATGATATGGTGAGTGAAAAAAAGGAAAAAAAATAACTGAAACAATGTAATAGTGTGGAAAGCCACTAGGAGGTGGTGTTCCTGTAGGAAATGTGTGCAACACACTAAAGTGGGTGATGTGACACCTGTAGGTGATAACAAATGGGGTGAACCAATCACAAAGTCCAAGCAAAAAATGTATATATATGGCAATCCGATATCGGACTGATATGTACAGTCTTTGAGAGATGGAATTGGTCGGAAATTCTTATGAAGGAAAAAACAAAACGGCCACTCAAAAAGAACTGATGTAAGATTGTCCACTCTGGTATGCCGATCAGACGATCAGTGTAGATGGTGAAAACCTCAGCAACGATTCACAGTGATATCCAAAAAGATAAATAAATGGATACTCTTACCAGAATATGTGGACATACACGTCAGCGACGGTATGTCGATCAGGCATGCACAAACTCCTAGGCAAAGATGGTGTTGATGGGGAAACGTTCCAATATGTCAAACTTTAATCCCCGGGAGTCGGTAGAATCCAAGCGGCAGAAAACAAATCTTGCAGGAGAGATTCACAAACAAATCTTGCAGGAGAAGTTCACAAGCATAAATATGCAGTGAGCGAAGCCGTCACGGAATCATGTAAAGAAAAAAGTGACTCACATGGTGCGGTAAATCCTTAAAAAAAGCCTTTTATTTAGGCATGGAAGGCAAGCAAATAAAACAGAAAACTGGATACAAAACATATAAAAATTGGTAGATTAAAAAATAGTACAAGCCGGGTCAAGGACAAGTACAAGTGATCACGTATTTAAAAAATGGCGTCTTGAGCAGGTAGCGTATGGGCTATGTACCCGACATGTTTCGAGCAAAAGAGCTCTTCAACTGGGGCATATCCCATACATGTGCCCAACGCCATCTATTTATGCCTTACAAAATGAAGCAATGATGACACCATGCCTGGAACAGCTGAGACAGCTGGGGGGGGGTGTAACCAATCACAGACCTCTTCATCTAATACCGCCCACTGCTGTCAGCAAAGGACGTTATGCAGTGTGCAGAGCTGTTTCCTGTATGACTATAGTGAACCACCATTGGTTGCCCAAGCGTCCAGGCGGGGCACGTTGCATGTCATTTCCGCCCCCAGCACAGCACATAGCGTCTGTCACTTCCGCCCATAACACAGCACCTGGCGCGGCATAACCGCGTCATGTCCGCCCTTGATGGAGCTGGGAATGCGGCAATCAGGAAGTCATACAAACTATTGCACGCATTGAGGGCGCAGTGTCCGTGTAGTCCAAGACACACACGCGCGTCGCCACGGAAACCGCGGAGACGCGACGTGTAATACACGTGACACATGTGCGCGCCGCGCTGGAACGCAGACCAGCGAACCGGCCAATGGCAGGGAAGACAACCCGGCCAATCACAGGAGAGGTCAGCATAATGTGTATGCAGGTCGGCGTTGTGATGTCATCACGCTGCGCCCTCACAGTGCGTTCCATGTATGCCATTGGCCCGCATAAGCAGATCAAAGCAATCGTGGACATCCGACCTACAGTTTGAAGGGAAATGATCTACGCGTGCCCAGGCCAATTAAAGCTGGGTACATAAAGGCTGTGCGGCATCATTGCTATTATTAACAATCTGTATATAATACAATAATTAAAATCTTTGTGAATAAACAAACACTGTAAATAAAAAGGTAAATAATAAAACCATACATCGACTTGCTATGCAAATGCAGAGGGATGGATGACTAAACTTATACACTAGGGGAAATGTGAAACCGTACCCTAGTCAAAAAAGGGGATAAGAATACAGTGCAAAACTATGATTTATTAATAAAGGCATTGATATCCCACTCTATATTGAGTCCATGGGGGAAAAAACAATGTAACTGATATATCCAGAACATCTCGAGCTGGGACACGCCCCTGATCTTGGATTCGCCCCTCCAATGGGGGGTAAATTTTCCAATGATCTGGAAGCTTGTCCCTTCTGTTTTTTTGTGGTGATGTTCCAGGTAATGTTTGGGCACACTGTGATTAGTTTTACCTAATCTAATCCGTGTTATATGTTCGTTTACTCTAATAGCAAACGTACGTATAGTCCTGCCCACGTATTGTTTCTTACATGGACAAGTAAGAAGGTAAACGACTTAACGTGTGTCGCAGGTTACAAAATCCCTCATGTGATAAATGGTGGATGTCACCGTGGATGTAAAACTGTCTATCCTTCTGCTGGTAAACGCATTCAAAAGGCAGACATTGCATCTCCTACATGCATGAAAACCTTTCATTTCTGGAAAGAATGATGGTTTAGTGGGAGGGTCTGATACATTAGAAGCAAGCTTGTTCCTCAATGCCATGGCTCCTCTAAATACTACTCCAGGTCTATCAGGAAGTACAGGACCTAAAAGGGAATCGCTCTTCAATACCTTCCAGTGTTGGTTAAGTATACTCTTAATCCGTTTTATGTTGAACCGAATACTGGGTGGTAAAAGCCCATTTGAATCTGTCATCTGGGGGGCGTTTTGGTTTTTCTACAATGAGAGAATTTCTATCAGTCTTAAAGACTCGATCGATATCCTCATCCACTTTGGCCGGGGAATAGCCTTTTTCGACAAATTTGACCTTTAGGGACTCAGCTTGTGTGACAAAATCAGACAAGTTGGTGCAGTTCCTTCTAATACGAAGCAATTGGCTGAAGGGTATAGACTTCAGCCAAGAGCTGTAGTGGCAGCTGTCGGTGGGGATATACCCATTCCGATCCGTTGGCTTGAAAAATGTTTTAGTAACCAATTGGTGGTTGTCCACTGAAATTTCAAGGTCAAGGAAGTGTATAAGGCTGTGGCTGAGATCGTATGTGAGAACAATGCCCATCCCATTGTCATTAATGGTGACCATGAATTCATGGAGGGATTCCTCGTTGCCGTGCCACAGGAGGAGGATGTCGTCTATGTACCTGGCCCATAACAGGACCTCGGGGCGGTGGAGGGCATAGACGACATCCTCCTCCCATTGGGCCATGTACAAGTTCGCCAAACTAGGGGCAAACTTGGCCCCCATTGCGACCCCCTTGGTTTGAAGAAAAAAGCGCTGGTCATACCAGAAATAGTTGCCCTGTGTGGCAAATTGTAATAAGTCCATGATAAAATTCTGCTGTACAACCGGGAGTGTACTGTCCCTGGAGAGCAAAGTGTGTTTAGACAGGTTGCGTGTTTTTTCTTTGTTTCAGCCCCTCTTCAGAACGTGGCTTTGGTGGTGGTGGGGGGGGGTTCTGCCTGTAAAAATTTGATAGCACTTCAGTGCAGCAACAGATCTCTGATACCTTATGCCGCCTACACACAACCGTTTTTCGGGGTTGTAAAAAATTATGTTTTTTTTTTTATGTCATTAACCTCCCTGGCGGTATGATTATTTCAGATTTTAGGTGCTGAAAGCGGTACCATTATTTTGCATGGAAATTTGGCGTTTTATATTGTAGGCCTGTTATTCTTATGAATAACTCACTTAAATCTGTCCAAACAAAAGTCTAGTAGACATCCCGGGTATGATAAAGTTTGAAAAACCAAATCATAAATTATAATATAATAAATAACTATAAATTTTAACTAATAATAATATAAATATAATACAAATGATTCAATAATGTAATCAAATCAAAAACACTGAAATTTGCTCAGTTGCAGAATTGTCACTGTCATTACTTTTATTTATTTTTGAGGAATTTCCCCGCAAATCGCTATTGCTCAATTCTGCAAGTGATTCTAATTTATTATCGCTGTTTTCTAGCTAGTCTAAAACCACTTTTGACAAAAAGGGACGCTTTTTGGTTGCTATGGACAATCTCCAGTTTCCAGGCAGAAAGAACAGTTTTTATTATATTAAAGTACATGTAGGACACAGGGCAGACCACTAGGGACAAAGGGGGGGTGTATTTTTTTACATACAGTACTGTAATCTATAAGATTACAGTATACTGCATGTACTGTGTTTATTTACTTTTTTTAATTTGGCGCCGATCTCCGTCACCGTGCGTCGTAACATCGCAGGTAACGGAGCTCGGTGGCACACAGGCACTGTGTGAATCGAGCGAGGACACCGCTCGATCACACAGCGGGGAGGCATCGCAGGATCCAAGGACAAGGTAAGTAATTCCCTGCCTGTGGCTGCTGCGAGGCGATCCAGAGTCTGGCTCTGGGTTACCGTTTTTGGTGCTGAAATTCCACTCCGAGCAAGACTCGGGAATACCGCCAGGGGGGTTAAAAACGATTGTGTGTTGGCTCCAGAGCATTTTTCACGATGTAAAAAATTACCATTAAAAGCAGCCCCAAGGATGGCGCCAGCCGAATGGAACTTCCCCTTTATAGTGCCGTCGTACGTGTCGTACGTCACCGTGCTTTGCTAGAGCATTTTTTTTGTTCACGATCGTGTGTATGCAAGGCCGTTTTAACGATCGGGTTGAAAAAAAACTTTGTTTTTTCTAGACCACTAAAAACTTAATTTTTTTATAACCCGAACAACGTTGGTGTATACGCGGAATTATAGGGTAAATATGGCCTATTTTATACCACAATGCTTGGGTTAATGCAAGTGCATAGTTACATAGTCAGGTTGAAAAGAAGACACTAGTCTACCCAGTTCAACCATAGTCCATCCAGTTCAACAGTGTCCTGCACTGCATTGCATTTTTTGTCATACATTGAAGTGCGTTTTTAACATGCTAGATATTTTGCCTTGCAGCGCAAAGAAAATCAATGCAATGTGCTAATGTGAACTGCACTAGTTGGGAAACATTGATTTTTTTTTTATTTTTTTTTATATCTATACTTTGAGGAAATGTTGACAAACCTATCCTAGCGCATATAGTTTAAATGAGTGCTAAAGGGCATTTGAGCTGTGGGCACACCAGGCTAAATAAAAGTTTTCACCTGACTGTAGCTACACACCAAGCGTTTACATGCAGACACAAAGAGTGGTACTGTTATCAGCCTCTCATTCGTTTATATAGACTGAGCAGCCGCTGCTATTCACATTTCCCGGCCATTCCAGCCACAAGAATCTTCCGCTGGAATCCGGAGAATGCACCTAACTGGCCATGTGAAGTCGGAAGTAGATTTAACATGTTTTTTGTTCTTTATCTACAATTTCAATAGGTTTGGATGACAATGTGCCTGTTGATGGCCCTTTTCTAGTAATTACATAATGGCTAGATTGGAAATTGTGACCAACAACTTGTTCATTTTCAATGACCACTATTTATCATGTCTATACATACCAGAGCAAGTACAAAGCTAGGTGTTCTATGTTCATATGTAAGTACATGTGCTTTATCATTTTGGTTTCTATTTATTTCTTTTTTTACAAGGTATGAATCTATTGTTCCTGGAAATATTGAAAATGCTGCAGAATATAGAGATAAAATCTACATTTTTGAAAGTGAAGAAAAGCTGCAAAAATTCATGAGGTATTGTATAATTATATTTCGGGTCAGGGCTGGGAAAAGGGATTGGAGGGGATGGGGGGGGGGGGGGGGGTTGGGGCTCGGCTGTCCTGGGCGCAGTGGGGATTTGGGGAGTTGTGCAAGAAGGGGTGCCTTGGAGAGGGAAATTGAACTAGGAAGGTGAATTTGTGTTAAGAGGGATTTGGGAGGGGGCGGTGGGGAATTTGTGCTAGAAGAGGGAATTTGGGGGGACGATTTGTGCTGGGAGAGGGGAAATTTGTCTAAACATTGCAAATCTTGCGAGCTACCATAAAAAAATATTGAGTCCTTGTGCAGAAAGCTGCTAGCACTGATCACGTTCCATAAGACTGTGCACTCGGCATGCAAGTACAAAAAGTGCTGCGCTAACGAATACTAATTAATTATTCCCTCTATTACGAGAGAGAGAGACTTTGGAATATCTATAGCAAACCAAACATATAAAGTGCTCTAGTGACAAAACTAATTATCAATAAAATGACTAAGCAACAGTATAGTGCAACATATAAATTAATATTGTATATCATCATCTGTCATAAAGAAAGTCTAATGTATAAGTGCTCAAATTGTACACAAACGTGTTCCCATGCACTCAAATGCCGCGTACACACGATCGGAATTTCCGACAACAAATGTTCGTTGTGAGCTTTTGGTCAGATATTCCCGAACGTGTGTATGCTCAATCGGACATTTGCTGTCGGAATTTCTGACAAATGTTTGAGAGCTGGTTCTCAATTTTTCCGACAACAAAAGTTCTTGTCGGAAATTACGATCTTCTGTATGCAATTCCGACGCACAAAAAAAATCTTACGCATGCCCGAAAAAATTTGACGTATGCTCGGAATCATTGAACCAGAACCTGCGAACAGACCGAAAGTTTGCGCAAACTTTCGAACCCCATTAAAGCCTATTAGACAACGTTCTAAATCAAGTGTTCATTTTAAAGGCTAATATGCAAGTTATTGTCCTAAAAAGGGTCTGGGGACCCGGGTCCTGCCCCCAGGGGACATGTATCAATGCAAAAAGTTTTAAAAACAGTCTTTTTTCGGGAGCAGTGATTTTAATGATGCTTAAAGTGAAATATTCCTTTAAATATCGTACCTGTGAAGTGGCACTTGTTTCCCGTGTTAAGAACTGTCCCTGCACAAAATGACATTTCTATAGGAAAAAGTAATTTAAAACTGCTTGCGGCTTTAATGTAATGTCTGGTCCCGGCAATATGGATGAAAATCATTGAGAAAATGGCATGGGTCCCCCCCCCCCAGGCCATTACCAGCCCCTTTGGGTATTGTATGGATATTAGGGGGAACCCAAATTAAAAAAGGGAAAGGTGTGGGGCCCCCAGGCCCTATATACTCTGAACAGCAGTATACAGGTGGTGCAAACAAGACAGGGACTGTAGGTTTGTTGTTAAGTAGAATCTGTTTGTAATTTTGAACTGATACATTTTTAAAGTGTAGCTCCAGCCAAAAAAATACATTTTTAAGCTTTTTGGAAAACATAGGTAAGGGTTATCACCCCTGTAAAATTTGTTTTGCTGTCTGTGCACCTGTTAAAATTTCACCTCACTTTTTGTCCCAATGACAATTTTTTATTTATTTTTTGAAAATTGTTTTTTTTTTGTGAAACAAGGATTGGTGATAAAGCATCAGTGGAGAGGAGACACCTTTTTCCCATATTAACTCTTACAGGAGATAATTTATCTTCCTAGGGGTAGATTTCCTCTCACTTCCTGTTGTCTCCTTCCGTTTGCAAGTAGGGAGTCAGTTGGATGTTTGAAAGTAGGGGCCTGCCGTATATACTCTGCAGAAATTTGGGCCCTAGGTGTTGGTGTTGCCACAACACTGTAAGCCCTCACAGTTGGTCTTGGTGGGCGCTGGAACGCCCTGCTATGAACTATTATATCAAGAATTGTAATTGCATGCCATTGTTGAACAGTCGTAGAAAAATTGGGCCTTTGGTGGCGATGCTGGTGCCACAACGCTAAGTCCTCACAGTTACTCTTGGTGGGCGCTGGAACGGGCCCTCCTGTGAAATATTATATCAAGAATTGTAATTACATGCCCCTGTTGAACAGGGGCAGAAACATTGGGCCTTTGGTGGTGGTGGTGCCACAACACTGTAAGCCCTCACAGATACTCTACTTGGAGCGCAGTAACGAGCCCTGCTGCAAAGTATTGCATCAAAAAGTTAAACAGGGGCAGAAAAATTGGACCTTAGGTGCACACTGTGCAAAGGACACAGTACACTAACTGACAA